>NW_027189147.1:745111-824734 GCF_040958095.1 Procambarus clarkii | reverse complement strand
AACGAATATATTTACGTACAATCACACTACATGAAAAACGTGAAAAAAATCGCTATTTTTCCAAATATGAGGATTTTAACTTCAAATCATAAAGCGAGGTTTCGTATTATTTAGATCGTAGAAAAGACATATAAAGATGTTGTTTCCAATACAAATGATAAAAATCAATGTCTTTTCATTACCTCACTTGAGGTAATTACCTCACTTTCATCCCTCACTTGAGCCTCTGCATCCCTCTCTTGAGCCTCTGCATCACTCTCTTGAACTCCTGCATCCCTCTCATGGGCCTCTGCATCCCTCACTTGAGCCTCTGCATCCTGCTCTTGAGCCTCTGCATCCATCTCTTTAGCCTCTGCATCACTCTCTTAAGCCTCTGCATCACTCTCGTAAGCCTCTGAATCACTCTCTTGAGCCTCTGCATCACTCGCTTGAGCCTTTCCATCACTCTTATGGGCCTCTGCATCCCTCTCTTAAGCCTCTGCATCATTCTCTTCAGCCTCTGCATCCCTCTCTTAAGCCTCTGCATCATTCTCTTCAGCCTCTGCATTCCTCTCTTAAGCCTCTACATCACTCTCTTCAGCCTCTGCATCCCTCTCTAAAGCCTCTGCATCATTCTCTTGAGCCCCTGCATCATTCTCTTGAGCCTCTGCATCCCTCTCTTAAGCCTCTACATCATTCTCTTGTGCCTCTGCATCACTCTCTTGAACCCCTGCATCACTCTCTTAAGCCTCTGCATTTCTCTCTTCAGCCTCTGCATCCCTCTCTTAAGCCTTTTCATCACTCTCTTGAGCCTCTGCATCCCTCTCTTAAGCCTCTGCATCCCTTTTTTGAACCTCTGCATCACTTTCTTAAGCCTCTGCATCCCTTTCGTGAGCATCCCCTGTAGTTTTCAAAATATTCCAAACATCCCAAATTCAACCCTTGAGCCATATTTTAGAGCCAAATTCTGGCTCTCTGCACGTATTTGCAGTTTGAAATTTCGACTTTTATACCGAAAATATGCCAATTACAGAGAGCGGAGATGGGTCACATTTTGCCCAAACCCTCTTTGCAGTTTTCAAAATATCTCAAACATCCCAAATTCGACGCTTGAGCCATATTTTGGAGCCAAATTCTAGCTCTCGGCACGTGTTCGCAGTTTGAAGTTACGCCTTTTTATACCTAAAATACGCCAATTACTGAGAGCAGCGATGGGTCACATTTTGCCCAAACCCCCCCTGCAGTTTTGATAATAACCCAAACATTCCAAGTTCCGCGCGTGAGCCATATTTTGGAGCTAAATTTTGGCTCTCTGCACGTGTTCGCAGTTTGAAATTACGACTTTTTATTCCGAAAATATGCTAATTACTGAGAGCGGCGCTGGGTCACATTTTGCTCAAACCCCCCTGCAGTTTTCAAAATTTCCCAAACATCCAAATTTCGACGCTAGATCCATATTTTGGAGCAAAATTCTGGCTCTCTGCGTATTCGCAGTTTGAAATTACGACATTTTATACCGAGAATATGCCAATTACTGAGAGCGGCGTTAAGGCTCGTTTTGCCCAAAACCCCCTGCAGTTTTCAAAATATCCCATAAAATCCAATTTCGACACGTGAGCCATATTTTGGAGCAAAATTCTGGCTCTTTGCACGTATTCGCAGTTTGAAATTACGTCTTTTTATACCCAAAATATGTTAATTACAGAGAGCAGTGATGGGTCACATTTCGCCCAAACCTCCTCTGCTGTTTTCAAAATAACCCAAACATCCCAAATTCGATGCTTGAACCATATTTTTTAGCCAAATTCTGGCTCTCGGCACGTGTTCGCTGGTTGAAATTACTACTTTTTATACCGAAAATATGTTAATTACTGAGAGCGACGATGGGGTCACATTTTGCAGCAACCCCCCTGCAGTTTTCAAAATATCACAAACATCCCAAATTCGACGCTTTAGCCAAATTTTGAGACCAAATTCTGGCTCTCTGCACGACTTCGATATTTGAAATTACGAATTTTTATGCCGAAAATATGTCAATTACTAAGAGCAGCGATGGGTCACATTTTGAATAACCTCCCCTGCAGTTTTCAAAATATTCCAAACATCCCAAATTTGACCCTTGAGCCATATTTTAGAGCCAAAGTCTGGCTCTCTGCTCGTATTTGCAGTTTGAAATTTCGACTTTCTATACCAAAAATATGCCAATTACTGAGATCGAAGATGGGTCACATTTTGCCCAAACCCTCCCTGCAGTTTTCAAAATATCTCAAACCTCCCAAATTCGACGCTAGATCCATATTTTGGAGTCAAATTCTGGCTCTCTGCACGTATTCGCATTTTGATATTAAGAATTTTTATACCGAATTTATGCCAATTACTGAAAGCTGCGATGGGTCACATTTTGCCCAAACACCCCCTGCAGTTTTCAAAATATCCCAAACATCCCGAATTCGACGCTTGAGCCATATTTTGGAGCCAAATTCTAGCTCTCGACACGTGTTCGCAGTTTGAAATTACGACTTTTAATACTGAAAATATGCTAATTACTGAGAGCTGCGATGGGTTCCTTTTTGCCCAAACCCCCCCTGCAGTTTTCAAAATATCCCAAACATTCCAAGTTCGACTCGTTTACCATAATTTGGAGCAAAATTCTGGCTCTCTGCACGTATTCGCAGTTTGAAAATACGTCTTTTTAAACCGAAAATATGCCAATTACTGAAAGCGGCAATGGATCACATTTTGACTTAACCCACCCTGCAGTTTTCAAAATATCCAAAAACATCCCAAATTCAACGCTTGAGCCATATTTTGGAGCCAAATTCTGGCTCTCTGCACGTATTCGCCATTTGAAATTATGACTTCTTTTACCGAAAATATGCCAATTACTGAGAGCGGCGACGGGTCACATATTGGGTTAATCCCCCCCCCCTCCAGTTTTCAAAATATCCCAAACATCCCGAATTCGACGCTTGAGCCATATTTTGGAGCCTAATTCTAGCTCTCGGCACGTGTTCGCAGTTTGAAGTTACGATTTTTATACCGAAAATACGCCAATTACTGTGAGAAGCGAAGGGTCACATTTGGCCAAACCCCTCTGTAGTTTTGAAAATATCCCAAACATTCCAAGTTCGGCGCGTGAGCCATATTTTGGAGCTAAATTCTGGCTCTCTGCAAGTGTTCCCAGTTTGAAATTACGACGTTTTATTCCGAAAATATGCCAATTACTGAGAGCGGCGCTGGGTCACATTTTGCTCAAATCCCCCTGCAGTTTTCAAAATATCCCAAACTTCCCAAATTCTAAGCTTGAGCCATATTTTGGAGCCAAATTCTGGCTCTCGGCACGTGTTCGCAGTTTGAAATTACTACTTTTTATACCGAAAATATGCCAATTACTGAGAGCGGCGATGGGTCACATTTTGCCCAAACCTCCCCTGTAGTTTTCAAAATATTCCAAACATCCCAAATTCGACCCTTGAGCCATATTTTGGAGCTAAATTCTGGCACTCTGCACGTGTTCGCAGTTTGAAATTTCGACTTTTTATTCCGAAAATATGCCAATTACTGAGAGCGGCGCTGGGTCACATTTTGCTCAAAGCCCCCTGCAGTTTTCAAAATTTCCCAAACATCCCAATTTCGACGCTAGATCCATATTTTGGAGCCAAATTCTGGCTCTCTGCGTATTCGCAGTTTGAAATTACGACATTTTATACCGAAAATATGCCAATTACTGAGAGAGGCGATAAGGCTCTTTTTGCCCAAAACCCCCTGCAGTTTTCAAAATATCCCATACATTCCAAGTTCGACTCGTTAACCATAATTTGCAGCCAAATTCTGGCTCTCTGCACGTATTCGCAGTTTAAAAATACGTCTTTTTAAACCGAAAATATGCCAATTACTGAAAGCGGCAATGGATCGCATTTTGACTTAACCCACCCTGCAGTTTTCAAAATATCCAAAAACATCCCAAATTCAACGCTTGAGCCATATTTTGGAGCCCAATTCTGGCTCTCTGCACGTATTCGCAATTTGAAATTATGACTTCTTATACCGAAAATATGCCAATTACTGAGAGCGGCGATGGGTCACATTTTGCCCAAACCTCCCCTGTAGTATTCAAAATATTCCAAACATCCCAAATTCGACCCTTGAGCCATATTTTAGAGCCAAATTCTGGCTCTCTGCACGTATTTGCAGTTTGAAATTTCGACTTTTTATACCGAAATATGCCAATTACTGAGAGCGGAGATGGGTCACATTTTGCCCAAACCCTCTTTGCAGTGTTCATAATATCTCAAACATCCCAAATTTTACGCTTGAGCCATATTTTGGAGTCAAATTCTAGCTCTCGGCACGTGTTCGCAGTTTGAAGTTACGCCTTTTTATACCGAAAATACGCCAATTACTGAGAGCAGCGATGGGTCACATTTGGCCAAACTCCTCTGCAGTTTTAAAAATATCCCAAACATTCCAAGTTCGGCGCGTGAGCCATATTTTGGAGCTAAACTCTGGCTCTCTGCACGTGTTCCCAGTTTGAAATTACGACTTTTTATTCCGAAAATATGGCAATTACTGAGAGCGGCGCTGGGTCACATTTTGCTCAAATCCCCCTGCAGTTTTCAAAATATCCCAAACTTCCCAAATTCGAAGCTTGAGGCATATTTTGGAGCCAAATTACTGCAGGAGGTTTGAGCAAAATGTGATCCATTGCCGCTTTCAGTAATTGGCATATTTTCGGTATAAAAAGTCGAAATTTCAAACTGCGAATAAATGCAGAAAGCCAAAATTTGGCTCCAAAATATTGCTCACATGTCGAATTTGGGATGCTTGGGATATTTTGAAAACTGCAGGGAGGGTGTAGGCAACATGTGACCCATCGCTTCTCTCAGTAATTGGCATATTTTCGGTATAAAATGACGTAATTTCAAACTGCGAATACGTGATGAGAGCCCGAATTTGGCTTCAAAATATGGCTCAAGGGTCGAATTTGGGATGTTTGGATATTTTGAAAACTGCAGGGAGGGTTTGGGCAAAATGTGATCCATCGCCGCTTTCAGTAATTGGCATATTTTCGGTATAAAAATTCGTAATTTCAAACTGGGAATGCGTGCAAAAAGCCAGAATTTGGCTCCAAAATATGGCTCAAGGGTCGAATTTGGGATGTTTCAGATATTTTGCAAACTGTAGGGGGGTTTGGGCAAATTGTGACCCATCGCTGCTTTCAGTTATTGGCATATTTTCAGTATAAAAATTCGTAATTTCAAACTGCGAATACATGCAGAGAGCAAGAATTTGGCTCCAAAATATGGGTCAAGTGTCAAATTTGGGATGTTTGAGATATTTTGGAAACTGCAGGGAGGGTATGGCGAAAATATGATCCATCGCCGCTCTCAGTAATTAGCATATTTTCGGTATAAAAAATCATAATTTCAAACTGCGAATATGTGCAGAGAGCCAGAATTTGGCTCCAAAATATAGCTCAAGGGTAAAATTTTGGATGTTTGGGATAATTTGAAATTTGCAGAAGGTTTGAGCAAAATGTGATCCATTGCCGCTTTCAGTAATTGGCATATTTTCGGTATAAAAAGTCGAAATTTCAAACTGTGAATGAATGCAGAAAGCCAAAATTTGGCACCAAAATATTGCTCACGGGTCGAATTTGGGATGTTTGGGATATTTTGAAAACTGCAGAGAGGGTTTAGGCAACATATGACCCATCGATTCTCTCAGTAATTGGCGTATTTTCGGTATATAATGACGTAATTTCAAACTGCGAATACGTGATGAGAGCCCGAATTTGGCTTCAAAATATGGCTCAAGGGTCGAATTTGGGATGTTTCAGATATTTTGCAAACTGTAGGGGGGTTTGGGCAAATTGTGACCCATCGCTGCTTTCAGTTATTGGCATATTTTCAGTATAAAAATTCGTAATTTCAAACTGCGAATACATGAAGAGAGCCAGAATTTGGCTCCAAAATATGGGTCAAGTGTCAAATTTGGGATTTTGGGATATTTTGGAAACTGCAGGGAGGGTATGGCGAAAATATGATCCATTGCCGCTCTCAGTAATTAGCATATTTTCGGTATAAAAAGTCGTAATGTCAAACTGCGAATATGTGCAGAGAGCCAGAATTTGCCTCCAAAATATGGCCCAAGCGTCTAATTCGGGATGTTTGGGATATTTTGAAAACTGCAGGGAGGGTATGGCGAAAATGTGATCCATCGCAGCTCTCAGTAATTAGCATATTTTCGGTATAAATATTCGTAACTTCAAACTGCGAATACATGCAGAGTGCCAGAATTTGGCTCCAAAATATAGCTCAAGAGTAAAATTTTAGATGTTTGGGATAATTTGAAATTTGCCGGGGGGTTTGGGCAAAATGTGATCCATCGTGGCTCTCCGTAATTTACATATTTTCGGTATAAAAAGTCGTAATTTCAAACTGCGAATATGTGCAGAGATCCTCAATTTGGCTACAAAATATGGCTCAAGGGTCAAATTTGGGATGTTTGGGATATTTTGAAAACTGCAGGAGGTTTAAGCAAAATGTGATCCATTGCCGCTTTCAGTAATTGGCATATTTTCGGTATAAAAAGTCGAAATTTCAAACTGTGAATAAATGCAGAAAGCCAAAATTTGGCTCCAAAATATTGCTCACGGGTCGAATTTGGGATGTTTGGGATATTTTGAAAACTGCAGGGAGGGTTTAGGAAACATGTGACCCATCGCCGCTTTCAGTAATTGGCATATTTTCGGTATAAAAATTCGTAATTTCAAACTGGGAATGCGTGCAGAAAGCCAGAATTTGGCTCCAAAATATGGCTCAAGGGTCGAATTTGGGATGTTTCAGATATTTTGGAAACTGCAGGGGGGTTTGGAAAAATTGTGACCCATCGCTGCTTTCAGTTATTGGCATATTTTCAGTATAAAAATTCGTAATTTCAAACTGCGAATACGTGCAGAGAGCCCGATTTTGGTTCCAAAATATGGCTCATGCGTCGAATTTGAGATGTTTGGGATATTTTGAAAACTGCAGGGGGGGGGGCAAAATGTGACCCATCGCTTGTTTCAGTAATTGGCATATTTTCGATATAAAATATCGTAATTTCAACCTGCGAATATGTACAGAGAGAGAGAATTTTGCTCCAAAATATGGCTCAAGGGTCGAATTTTGATGTTTGGGATAATTTGCAAACTGCAGGGAGGGTTTGGACAAAATGTGACCAATCGCTGCTTTCAGTAATTGGCATATTTTCGATATAAAAAGTCGTAATTTCAAACTGCGAATACATGCAGAGAGCCAAAATTTGGCACCAAAATATAGCTCAAGGGTCGAATTTGTGATGTTTGGGATATTTTCAAAACTGCAGGGGGGATTGGGTCAAATGTGGCCCATCGCTGCTTTCAGTAATTGGCATATTTTCGGTATAAAATATCGTAATTTCACCTTGCGAATATATGCAGATGGCCAGAATTAGGCTCCAAAATATGGCTCAAGATTCGAATTTGGGATGTTTGGGATATTTTGAAAACTGCAGGGAGGGTTTGGCCAAAATGTGATCCATCGCCTCTTTCAATAATTGGCATATTTTCGGTATTAAATGTCGTAGTTTCAAACAGCGAAAAAAAAGCAGAAAGCCGGAATTTGGCTCCAAAATTTGGCTCAACGGTCGAATTTGGGATGTTTGGGATATTTTGAAAACTGAAGGGAGGGTTTGAGCAAAATGTGATCCATCGCCGCTCTCAGTAATTGGCATATTTTCGGTATAAAAAGTCGTAATTTCAAACTGCGAATACGTGCAGAGAGCCAGAATTTGGCTCCAAAATATAGCTCAATGGTCGAATTTGTGATGTTTGGGATATTTTGAAAACTGCATGGAGGGTTTGGGGAAAATGTGATCCTTAGCCGCTCTCAGTAATTGGCGTATTATCGGTATAAAAATTCGTAATTTCAAACTACGAATACATGCAGAAAGCCAAAATTTGGCTCCAAAATATGGGTCAAGTGTCAAATTTGGGATGTTTGGGATATTTTGGAAACTGCTGGGAGGGTATGGCGAAAAGGTGATCCATCGCCGCTCTCAGTAATTAGCATATTTTCGGTATAAAAAGTCGTAATTTCAAACTGCGAATATATGCAGAGAGCCAGAATTTGGCTCCAAAATATAGCTCACGGGTAAAATTTTGGATGTTTGGGATAATTTGAAATTTGCAGGGGGGTTTGGGCAAAATGTGATCCATCGCGGCTCTCCGTAATTCACATATTTTCGGTATAAAAAGTCGTAATTTCAAACTGCGAATATGTGCAGAGAGCCCCAATTTGGCTACAAAATATGGCTCAAGGGTCAAATTTGAGATGTTTGGGATATTTTGAAAACTGCAAGGGGGTTTGGCCAATATGTGACCATCGACTCTCTCAGTAATTGACATATTTTCGGAATAAAAATTCGTAAATTCACACTGCGAATACGTGCAAAGAGCCCGATTTTGGTTCCAAAATATGGCTCAAGCGTCGAATTTGAGATATTTGGGATACTTTGAAAACTGCAGGGGGGATTGGGTCAAGTGTGGCCCATCGCTGCTTTCAGTAATTGGCATATTTTCGGTATAAAATATCGTAATTTCAGCTTGTGAATATATGCAGATGGCCAGAATTAGGCTCCAAAATATGGCTCTAGGGTCGAATTTGGGATGTTTGGGATATTTTAAAAACTGCAGGGAGGGTTTGGGCAAAGTGTGATCCATCGCCTCTTTCAGTACTTGGCAAATTTTCGGTATTAAATGTCGTAGTTTCAAACTGCAAAAAAAAGCAGAAAGCCGGAAAAAAACCGCTACGGACCTCTACCAGAGTTTCCTCTGGCTTCATCCTGGCCAGGCATAGTTCCCCATCTTTCGGGTCCCAACATGTCTGCTCATGGTACTTGCCGACTGCACGCATGACCCGCTGATCGACCCTGGAGCCTCACAGCAAAGTGACAGTCTCGCGGCGTCCTGGCAAGTCCCAGGACGGCTTTCCATCAAAATTCCATCGAAAGCTCCATCAAAATATTGCTAAATTCGATGATTTTTCGTACGAAACAAAATGCAAGAAAACGTGCTTAAAATGCAATATGATGCGAAATTCTGAGATTTGAAGGCCAAATCACATATCGTGATACTCCATGAAATAGTATCGAATTATTGGTAAAAATGAATATATTTACGTAATATCAAACTACATGAAAAACGTGAAAAAAGTCACTATTTAACCATATTTGAGGATTTTAACTTCAAATCATAGAGCGAGATTTCGTATTACTTTGATCCAAGAAAAGACATATGAAATGTTGTTTCCAATACAAATGATAAAATCAATGTGTTTTCATTAGAATTTACTAAAATGTTCCTGATTTTCCGTTTATATTACCGATGGAAGATGTACACGAAACCGCTCTATTCCGGCTGAAACGTCGATTTATGCAATAAAAACAGAACTTCTCCCCTTTTCAATATATTACTCAGTATTTTAACGAGAAACAAATAGTTGATTGAAAATGAAGTATATAAGGTTATTATCTAATCAATTATGTGTTTGCATCATTTTTATCGTATATATAATGAATTAATAACAATAAACTGAAAATTCACAAAACGTGGGAAAACGGCAAAATATTGCCTAATTCGTTGATATTTTGTTTAAATCACATAAAGGAAAAGGGGATGATAAACGTCAAAATATTGCTAAATTCGATGATTTTTCGTACGAAACAAAATGCAAGAAAACTTGCTTAAAATGCAATATGATGCGAAATTCTGAGATTTGAAGGCCAAATCACATATCGTGATACTACATGAAATAGTATCGAAATATTGGTAAAAATGAATATATTTACGTAATATCAAACTACATGAAAAAGTGAAAAAAGTCACTATTTAACCATATTTGAGGATTTTAACTTCAAATCATAGAGCGAGATTTCGTATTACTTTGATCCAAGAAAAGACATATGAAATGTTGTTTCCAATACAAATGATAAAAATCAATGTGTTTTCATTAGAATTTACTAAAATGTTCCTGATTTTCCGTTTATATTACCGATGGAAGATGTACACGAAAACCGCTCTATTCCGGCTGAAACGTCGATTTATGCAATAAAAACCGAGCTTCTCCCCTTTTCAATATCCTACTCAGTATTTTAACGAGTAACAAATGGTTGATTGAAAATGAAGTATTTAAGGTTAATTTCTAATCAATTATGTGTTTGCATCATTTTATCGTATATATAATGAATTAATAACAATAAACTGAAAATTCACAAAAACGTGGAAAAACGGAAAAATATTGCCTATTTCGATGATATTTTGTTCAAATCAAATAAAGGAAAAGGGGATGGTAAACGTCAAAATATTGCTAAATTCGATGATTTTTCATACGAAACAAAATGCTAGAAAATTTGTTTAAAATGCAATATTATGCGAAATTCTGAAATTTGAAGGCCAAATCACATATCGTGATACTCCATGAAATAGTATCGAAATATTGGTAAAAATGAATATATTTACGTAATATCAAACTTTATGAAAAACGTGAAAAAGTCACTATTTTACCATATTTGAAGATTTTAACTTCAAATCATAGAACGAGGTTTCGTATTATTTAGATCCAAGAAAAGACATATGACAATGTTGTTTCCAATACAAATGATAAAAAACAATGTGTTTTCATTAGAATTAACTAAAATGTTCCTGATTTTCCGTTTATATTACCGAGGGAAGATGTACACGTAAAACCGCTCTAATCCGGCTGAAACGTCTATATATGCAATAAAAACCGAACTTCTCCCGTTTTCAATATCCTGCTCAGTATTTTAACGAGAAACAAATGGTTGATTGAAAATGAAGTATTTAAGGTTAATTTCTAATCAATTATGTGTTTGCATCATTTTTATCGTATATATAATGAATTAATAACCATAGACTGAAAATTCACAAAAACGTGGAAAAACGGCAAAATATTGCCTAATTCGATGATATTTTCTTTAAATCATATAAAGGAAAAGGAGATGATAATCGTCAAAATATTACTAAATTCGATGATTTTTCGTACGAAACAAAATGCAAGAAAACTTGCTTAAAATGCAATATTAAGCGAAATTCTGAGATTAGAAGGCCAAATCAAATATCGTGATACTAAATGAAATAGTATCGAAATATTGGTAAAAATGAATATATTTACGTAATATCAAACTACATGAAAAACGTGAAAAAAGTCACTATTTTACCATATTTGAGGATTTTAACTTCAAATCATAGAGCGAGGTTTCGTATTATTTAGATCCAAGAAAAGACATATGACAATGTTGTTTCCAATACAAATGATAAAAACCAATGTGCTTTCATTAGAATTAACTAAAATGTTCCTGATTTTCCGTTTATATAACCGATGGAAGATTTACACGTAAAACCGCTCTAATCCGGCTGAAACGTCGATATATGCAATAAAAACCGAACTTCTCCCCTTTTCAATATCCTACTCAGTATTTTAACGAGTAACAAATGGTTGATTGAAAATGAAGTATTTAAGGTTAATTTCTAATCAATTATGTGTTTGCATCATTTTTATCGTATATTTAATGAATTAATAACAATAAACTGAAAATTCACAAAAACGTGGAAAAACGGCAAAATATTGCCTAATTCGTTGATATTTTGTTTAAATCACATAAAGGAAAAGGGGATGATAAACGTCAAAATATTGCTAAATTCGATGATTTTTCGTACGAAACAAAATGCAAGAAAACTTGCTTAAAATGCAATATGATGCGAAATTCTGAGATTTGCAGGCCAAATCACATATCGTGATACTACATGAAATAGTATCGAAATATTGGTAAAAATGAATATATTTACGTAATATCAAACTGCATGAAAAAAGTGAAAAAGTCACTATTTAACCATATTTGAGGATTTTAACTTCAAATCATAGAGCGAGATTTCGTATTACTTAGATCCAAGAAAAGACATATGAAATGTTGTTTCCAATACAAATGATAAAAATCAATGTGTTTTCATTAGAATTAACTAAAATGTTTCTGATTTTCCGTTTATATTACCGAGGGAAGATGTACACGTAAAACCGCTCTATTCCGGCTGAAACGTCGATATATGCAATAAAAACCGAACTTCTCCCCTTTTCAATATATTATTCAGTATTTTAACGAGTAACAAATGGTTGATTGAAAATGAAGTATTTAATGTTAATTTCTAATCAATTATGTGTTTGCATCATTTTATCGTATATATAATGAATTAATAACAATAAACTGAAAATTAACAAAAACGTGGAAAAACGGCAAAATATTGCCTATTTCGATGATATTTTGTTCAAATCACATAAAGGAAAAGGGGATGGTAAACGTCAAAATATTGCTAAATTCGATGATTTTTCGTACAATACAAAATGCAAGAAAACTTGCTTAAAATGCAATATTATGCGAAATTCTGAGATTTGAAGGCCAAATCACATATCTTGATACCACATGAAATAGTATCGAAATATTGGTTAAAATGTATATATTTACGTAATATCAAACTACATGAAAAAAGTGAAAAAGTCACTATTTAACCATATTTGAGGATTTTAACTTCAAATCATAGAGCGAGATTTCGTATTACTTAGATCCAAGAAAAGACATATGAAATGTTGTTTGCAATACAAATGATAAAAATCAATGTGTTTTCATTAGAATTAACTAAAATGTTCCTGATTTTCGGTTTATATTACCGATGGAAGATGTACACGAAAACCGCTCTATTCCGGCTGAAACGTCGATTTATGCAATAAAAACAGAACTTCTTCCCTTTTCAATCTCCTACTCAGTATTTTAACGAGAAACAAATAGTTGATTGAAAATGAAGTATTTAAGGTTATTATCTAATTAATTAAGTGTTTGCATAATTTTTATCGTATATATAGTGAATTAATACCCATAAACTGAAAATTCACAAAAACGTGGAAAAACGGCAAAATATTGCCTAATTCGATGATATTTTGTTTAAATCACATAGAGGAAAAGGGGATGATAAACGTCAAAATATTGCTAAATTCGATGATTTTTCGTACGATACAAAATGCAAAAAAACTTGCTTAAAATGCAATATTATGCGACATTCTGAGATTTGAAGGCCAAATCACATATCGTGATACTACATGAAGTAGTATCGAAATATTGGTAAAAACGAATATATTTACGTAAAATCACGCTACATGGAAAACGTGAAAAAAGTCACTATTTTACCATATATGAGGATTTTAACTTCAAATCATTGAGCGAGGTTTCGAATTATTTAGATCCAAGAAAAGACATATGACAATGTTGTTTCCAAAACAAATGATAAAAATCAATGTGTTTTCATTAGAATTAACTAAAATGTTCCTTATTTTCCGTTTATATTACCGATGGAAGATGTACACGTAAAACCGCTCTAATCCGGCTGAAACGTCGATATATGCAATGAAAACAGAACTTCTCCCCTTTTCAATATATTACTCAGTATTTTAACGAGAAACAAATAGTTGATTGAAAATGAAGTATATAAGGTTATTATCTAATCAATTATGTGTTAGCATCATTTGTATCGTATATATAATGAATTAATAACCATAGACTGAAAATTCACAAAAACGTGGAAAAACGGCAAAATATTGCCTAATTCGATGATATTTTCTTTAAATCATATAAAGGAAAAGGAGATGATAATCGTCAAAATATTACTAAATTCGATGATTTTTCGTACGAAACAAAATGCAAGAAAACTTGCTTAAAATGCAATATTAAGCGAAATTCTGAGATTAGAAGGCCAAATCACATATCGTGATACTAATGAAATAGTATCGAAATATTGGTAAAAATGAATATATTTACGTAATATCAAACTACATGAAAAACGTGAAAAAAGTCACTATTTTACCATATTTGAGGATTTTAACTTCAAATCATAGAGCGAGGTTTCGTATTATTTAGATCCAAGAAAAGACATATGACAATGTTGTTTCCAATACAAATGATAAAAACCAATGTGCTTTCATTAGAATTAACTAAAAGGTTCCTGATTTTCCGTTTATATAACCGATGGAAGATGTACACGTAAAACCGCTCTAATCCGGCTGAAACGTCGATATATGCAATAAAAACCGAACTTCTCCCCTTTTCAATATCCTACTTAGTATTTTAACGAGAAACAAATGGTTGATTGAAAATGAAGTATTTAAGGTTAATTTCTAATCAATTATGTGTTTGCATCATTTTTATCGTATATTTAATGAATTAATAACAATAAACTGAAAATTCACAAAAACGTGGAAAAACGGCAAAATATTGCCTAATTCGTTGCATCACTCTCGTAAGCCTCTGAATCACTCTCTTGAGCCTCTGAATCACTCGCTTGAGCCTTTCCATCACTCTCATGGGCCTCTGCATCTCTCTCTTAAGCCTCTGCATCATTTTCTTCAGCCTCTGCATCCTCTCTTAAGCCTCTGCATCATTCTCTTCAGCCTTTGCATTCTCCTCTTAAGCCTCTACATCACTCTCTTCAGCCTCTGCATCCCTCTCTTAAGCCTCTGCATCATTCTCTTGAGCCCCTGCATCATTCTCTTGATCTTGAACCTCTACATCCATCTCATAAGCCTCTACATCATTCTCTTGTGCCTCTGCATCACTCGCTTGAACCTCTGCATCACTCTCTTAGGCCTCTGCATCTCTCTCTTCAGCCTCTGCATCCCTCTCTTAAGCCTCTGCATCACTCTCTAGAGCCTTTGCATCACTCTCTTGAGCCTCTGCATCCCTCTCTTAAGCCTCTGCAACACTCTCTTCTGCCTATGCATCACTCTCATAAGCCTCTGCATCCCTCTCTTTAGCCTCTGCATCCCTCTCTTGAGCCTCTGCATCCCTCTCTTAAACCTCTGCAACACTCGCTTCAGCCTCTGCATCATTCTCTTAAGCCTTTGCATCACTCTGTTTAGCCTCTGCATCCCTCTCTTAAGCCTCCGCATCCGTTTTTTGAGCCTCTGCATCACTTTCTTAAGCCTCTGCATCCCTTTCGTGAGCCTCTGCATCATTCTCTTGAACTCCTGCATCCCTCTCATGAGCCTCTGCATCCCTCTCCTGAGCCTATGCATCACTCTCTTAAGCCTCTGCATCCCTCTCCTAAGCCTCTGCATCCCTTTTTTGAGCCTCTGCTTCACTTTATTAAGCCTCTGCATCTCTTTTTTGAGCCTCTGCATCACTTTCTTAAGCTTCTGCATCCCTTTCTTCAGCCTCTGCATCATTGTCATGAACTCCTGCGTCTCTCTCATGAGCCTCTGCATCCTTCTCCTAAGCCTTTGCATCACTCTCTTAAGCCTCTGCATCCCTCTCTTAAGCCTCTGCATCCCTCTCTTGTGCCTCTGCATCCCTCACTTGAGCCTCTGCATCCCTCTCTTGAGCCCCTGCATCCCTCTCTTAAGCTTCTGCATCACTCTCTTAAGCCTGTGCATCACTCTCGTAAGCCACTGAATCACTCTCTTGAGCCTCTGCATCCTCTCTTGAGCCTCTCTATCACTCTCTTGAGCCTCTGCGTCACTCTCTTTAGCCTCTGCATCCCTCTCATGAGCCTCTCTATCTTTCTCTTGAGCCTCTGCATCCCTCTCTTAAGCCTCTGCAACATTCTCTTCAGCCTCTGCATTCCTCTCTTAAGCCTCTGCATCACTCTCTTGATCCTCTGCATCCCTCTCTCAAGCCTCTGCATCATTCTCTTGAGCCCCTGCATCATTCTCTTGAGCCTCTGCACCCCTCTCTTAAGCCTTAAATATTCTTAAATATTCTTAAATATTCTTAAATATTCGTAACTTCAAACTGCGAATACATGCAGAGAGCCAGAATTTAGCTCCAAAATATAGCTCAAGAGTAAAATTTTAGATGTTTGGGATAATTTGAAATTTGCCGGGGGGTTTGGGCAAAATGTGATCCATCGTGGCTCTCCGAAATTTACATATTTTCGGTATAAAAAGTCGTAATTTCAAACTGCGAATATGTGCAGAGATCCTCAATTTGGCTACAAAATATGGCTCAAGGGTCAAATTTGGGATGTTTGGGATATTTTGAAAACTGCAGGAGGTTTAAGCAAAATGTGATCCATTGCCGCTTTCAGTAATTGGCATATTTTCGGTATAAAAGGTCGAAATTTCAAACTGTGAATAAATGCAGAAAGCCAAAATTTGGCTCCAAAATATTGCTCACGGGTCGAATTTGGGATGTTTGGGATATTTTGAAAACTGCAGGGAGGGTTTAGGAAACATGTGACCCATCGCCGCTTTCAGTAATTGGCATATTTTCGGTATAAAAATTCGTAATTTCAAACTGGGAATGCGTGCAGAAAGCCAGAATTTGGCTCCAAAATATGGCTCAAGGGTCGAATTTGGGATGTTTCAGATATTTTGGAAACTGCAGGGGGGTTTGGAAAAATTGTGACCCATCGCTGCTTTCAGTTATTGGCATATTTTCAGTATAAAAATTCGTAATTTCAAACTGCGAATACGTGCAGAGAGCCCGATTTTGGTTCCAAAATATGGCTCATGCGTCGAATTTGAGATGTTTGGGATATTTTGAAAACTGCAGGGGGGGGGGGGGCAAAATGTGATCCATCGCGGCTCTCCGTAATTCACATATTTTCGGTATAAAAAGTCGTAATTTCAAACTGCGAATATGTGCAGAGAGCCCCAATTTGGCTACAAAATATGGCTCAAGGGTCAAATTTGAGATGTTTGGGATATTTTGAAAACTGCAAGGGGGTTTGGCCAATATGTGACCATCGACTCTCTCAGTAATTGACATATTTTCGGAATAAAAATTCGTAAATTCACACTGCGAATACGTGCAAAGAGCCCGATTTTGGTTCCAAAATATGGCTCAAGCGTCGAATTTGAGATATTTGGGATACTTTGAAAACTGCAGGGGGGATTGGGTCAAGTGTGGCCCATCGCTGCTTTCAGTAATTGGCATATTTTCGGTATAAAATATCGTAATTTCAGCTTGTGAATATATGCAGATGGCCAGAATTAGGCTCCAAAATATGGCTCTAGGGTCGAATTTGGGATGTTTGGGATATTTTAAAAACTGCAGGGAGGGTTTGGGCAAAGTGTGATCCATCGCCTCTTTCAGTACTTGGCAAATTTTCGGTATTAAATGTCGTAGTTTCAAACTGCGAAAAAAAGCAGAAAGCCGGAAAAAAAACGCTACGGACCTCCACCAGAGTTTCCTCTGGCTTCATCCTGGCCAGGCATAGTTCCCCATCTTTCGGGTCCCAACATGTCTGCTCATGGTACTTGCCGACTGCACGCATGACCCGCTGATCGACCCTGGAGCCTCACAGCAAAGTGACAGTCTCGCGGCGTCCTGGCAAGTCCCAGGACGGCTTTCCATCAAAATTCCATCGAAAGCTCCATCAAAATATTGCTAAATTCGATGATTTTTCGTACGAAACAAAATGCAAGAAAACGTGCTTAAAATGCAATATGATGCGAAATTCTGAGATTTGAAGGCCAAATCACATATCGTGATACTCCATGAAATAGTATCGAATTATTGGTAAAATGAATATATTTACGTAATATCAAACTACATGAAAAACGTGAAAAAAGTCACTATTTAACCATATTTGAGGATTTTAACTTCAAATCATAGAGCGAGATTTCGTATTACTTTGATCCAAGAAAAGACATATGAAATGTTGTTTCCAATACAAATGATAAAAATCAATGTGTTTTCATTAGAATTTACTAAAATGTTCCTGATTTTCCGTTTATATTACCGATGGAAGATGTACACGAAAACCGCTCTATTCCGGCTGAAACGTCGATTTATGCAATAAAAACAGAACTTCTCCCCTTTTCAATATATTACTCAGTATTTTAACGAGAAACAAATAGTTGATTGAAAATGAAGTATATAAGGTTATTATCTAATCAATTATGTGTTTGCATCAGTTTTATCGTATATATAATGAATTAATAACAATAAACTGAAAATTCACAAAACGTGGGAAAACGGCAAAATATTGCCTAATTCGTTGATATTTTGTACTTGGCCTCTTTCAGTACTTGGCAAATTTTCGGTATTAAATGTCGTAGTTTCAAACTGCGAAAAAAAGCAGAAAGCCGGAAAAAAAACGCTACGGACCTCCACCAGAGTTTCCTCTGGCTTCATCCTGGCCAGGCATAGTTCCCCATCTTTCGGGTCCCAACATGTCTGCTCATGGTACTTGCCGACTGCACGCATGACCCGCTGATCGACCCTGGAGCCTCACAGCAAAGTGACAGTCTCGCGGCGTCCTGGCAAGTCCCAGGACGGCTTTCCATCAAAATTCCATCGAAAGCTCCATCAAAATATTGCTAAATTCGATGATTTTTCGTACGAAACAAAATGCAAGAAAACGTGCTTAAAATGCAATATGATGCGAAATTCTGAGATTTGAAGGCCAAATCACATATCGTGATACTCCATGAAATAGTATCGAATTATTGGTAAATGAATATATTTACGTAATATCAAACTACATGAAAAACGTGAAAAAGTCACTATTTAACCATATTTGAGGATTTTAACTTCAAATCATAGAGCGAGATTTCGTATTACTTTGATCCAAGAAAAGACATATGAAATGTTGTTTCCAATACAAATGATAAAAATCAATGTGTTTTCATTAGAATTTACTAAAATGTTCCTGATTTTCCGTTTATATTACCGATGGAAGATGTACACGAAAACCGCTCTATTCCGGCTGAAACGTCGATTATGCAATAAAAAACAGAACTTCTCCCCTTTTCAATATATTACTCAGTATTTTAACGAGAAACAAATAGTTGATTGAAAATGAAGTATATAAGGTTATTATCTAATCAATTATGTGTTTGCATCAGTTTTATCGTATATATAATGAATTAATAACAATAAACTGAAAATTCACAAAACGTGGGAAAACGGCAAAATATTGCCTAATTCGTGATATTTTGTTTAAATCACATAAAGGAAAAGGGGATGATAAACGTCAAAATATTGCTAAATTCGATGATTTTTCGTACGAAACAAAATGCAAGAAAACTTGCTTAAAATGCAATATGATGCGAAATTCTGAGATTTGAAGGCCAAATCACATATCGTGATACTACATGAAATAGTATCGAAATATTGGTAAAAATGAATATATTTACGTAATATCAAACTACATGAAAAAAGTGAAAAAAGTCACTATTTAACCATATTTGAGGATTTTAACTTCAATCATAGAGCGAGATTTCGTATTACTTTGATCCAAGAAAAGACATATGACAATGTTGTTTCCAATACAAATGATAAAAAACAGTGTGCTTTCATTAGAATTAACTAAAATGTTTCTGATTTTCCGTTTATATTACCGAGGGAAGATGTACAAGTAAAACCGCTCTATCCGGCTGAAACGTCGATATATGCAATAAAAACCGAGCTTCTCCCCTTTTCAATATCCTACTCAGTATTTTAACGAGTAACAAATGGTTGATTGAAAATGAAGTATTTAAGGTTAATTTCTAATCAATTATGTGTTTGCATCATTTTATCGTATATATAATGAATTAATAACAATAAACTGAAATTCACAAAAACGTGGAAAAACGGAAAAATATTGCCTATTTCGATGATATTTTGTTCAAATCAAATAAAGGAAAAGGGGATGGTAAACGTCAAAATATTGCTAAATTCGATGATTTTTCATACGAAACAAAATGCTAGAAAATTTGTTTAAAATGCAATATTATGCGAAATTCTGAAATTTGAAGGCCAAATCACATATCGTGATACTCCATGAAATAGTATCGAAATATTGGTAAAAATGAATATATTTACGTAATATCAAACTTTATGAAAAACGTGAAAAAGTCACTATTTTACCATATTTGAAGATTTTAACTTCAAATCATAGAACGAGGTTTCGTATTATTTAGATCCAAGAAAAGACATATGACAATGTTGTTTCCAATACAAATGATAAAAAACAATGTGTTTTCATTAGAATTAACTAAAATGTTCCTGATTTTCCGTTTATATTACCGAGGGAAGATGTACACGTAAAACCGCTCTAATCCGGCTGAAAACGTCTATATATGCAATAAAAACCGAACTTCTCCCGTTTTCAATATCCTGCTCAGTATTTTAACGAGAAGCAAATGGTTGATTGAAAATGAAGTATTTAAGGTTAATTTCTAATCAATTATGTGTTTGCATCATTTTTATCGTATATATAATGAATTAATAACCATAGACTGAAAATTCACAAAAACGTGGAAAAAACGGCAAAATATTGCCTAATTCGATGATATTTTCTTTAAATCATATAAAGGAAAAGGAGATGATAATCGTCAAAATATTACTAAATTCGATGATTTTTCGTACGAAACAAAATGCAAGAAAACTTGCTTAAAATGCAATATTAAGCGAAATTCTGAGATTAGAAGGCCAAATCAAATATCGTGATACTAAATGAAATAGTATCGAAATATTGGTAAAAATGAATATATTTACGTAATATCAAACTACATGAAAAACGTGAAAAAAGTCACTATTTTACCATATTTGAGGATTTTAACTTCAAATCATAGAGCGAGGTTTCGTATTATTTAGATCCAAGAAATGACATATGACAATGTTGTTTCCAATACAAATGATAAAAACCAATGTGCTTTCATTAGAATTAACTAAAAGGTTCCTGATTTTCCGTTTATATAACCGATGGAAGATTTACACGTAAAACCGCTCTAATCCGGCTGAAACGTCGATATATGCAATAAAAACCGAACTTCTCCCCTTTTCAATATCCTACTCAGTATTTTAACGAGTAACAAATGGTTGATTGAAAATGAAGTATTTAAGGTTAATTTCTAATCAATTATGTGTTTGCATCATTTTTATCGTATATTTAATGAATTAATAACAATAAACTGAAAATTCACAAAAACGTGGAAAAACGGGCAAAATATTGCCTAATTCGTTGATATTTTGTTTAAATCACATAAAGGAAAAGGGGATGATAAACGTCAAAATATTGCTAAATTCGATGATTTTTCGTACGAAACAAAATGCAAGAAAACTTGCTTAAAATGCAATATGATGCGAAATTCTGAGATTTGAAGGCCAAATCACATATCGTGATACTACATGAAATAGTATCGAAATATTGGTAAAAATGAATATATTTACGTAATATCAAACTGCATGAAAAAAGTGAAAAAGTCACTATTTAACCATATTTGAGGATTTTAACTTCAAATCATAGAGCGAGATTTCGTATTACTTAGATCCAAGAAAAGACATATGAAATGTTGTTTCCAATACAAATGATAAAAATCAATGTGTTTTCATTAGAATTAACTAAAATGTTTCTGATTTTCCGTTTATATTACCGAGGGAAGATGTACACGTAAAACCGCTCTATTCCGGCTGAAACGTCGATATATGCAATAAAAACCGAACTTCTCCCCTTTTCAATATATTATTCAGTATTTTAACGAGTAACAAATGGTTGATTGAAAATGAAGTATTTAAGGTTAATTTCTAATCAATTATGTGTTTGCATCATTTTATCGTATATATAATGAATTAATAACAATAAACTGAAAATTAACAAAAACGTGGAAAAAACGGCAAAATATTGCCTATTTCGATGATATTTTGTTCAAATCACATAAAGGAAAAGGGGATGGTAAACGTCAAAATATTGCTAAATTCGATGATTTTTCGTACAATACAAAATGCAAGAAAACTTGCTTAAAATGCAATATTATGCGAAATTCTGAGATTTGAAGGCCAAATCACATATCTTGATACCACATGAAATAGTATCGAAATATTGGTAAAAATGTATATATTTACGTAATATCAAACTACATGAAAAAAGTGAAAAAGTCACTATTTAACCATATTTGAGGATTTTAACTTCAAATCATAGAGCGAGATTTCGTATTACTTAGATCCAAGAAAAGACATATGAAATGTTGTTTGCAATACAAATGATAAAAATCAATGTGTTTTCATTAGAATTAACTAAAATGTTCCTGATTTTCGGTTTATATTACCGATGGAAGATGTACACGAAAACCGCTCTATTCCGGCTGAAACGTCGATATATGCAATGAAAACAGAACTTCTCCCCTTTTCAATATCTTACTCAGTATTTTAACGAGAAACAAATAGTTGATTGAAAATGAAGTATATAAGGTTATTATCTAATTAATTAATGTGTTTGCATCATTTGTATCGTATATATAGTGAATTAATAACCATAGACTGAAAATTCACAAAAACGTGGAAAAACGGCAAAATATTGCCTAATTCGATGATATTTTGTTTAAATCATATAGAAGGAAAAGGAGATGATAATCGTCAAAATATTAGCTAAATTCGATGATTTTTCGTACGATACAAAATGCAAGAAAACTTGCTTAAAATGCAATATTAAGCGAAATTCTGAGATTAGAAGGCCAAATCACATATCGTGATACTAAATGAAATAGTATCGAAATATTGGTAAAAATGAATATATTTACGTAATAACAAACTATATGAAAAACGTGAAAAAGTCACTATTTTACCATATTTGAGGATTTTAACTTCAAATCATAAAGCGAGGTTTCGTATTATTTAGATCCAAGAAAAAACATATGAAATGTTGTTTCCAATACAAATGATAAAAATCAATGTGTTTTCATTAGAATTTACTAAAATGTTCCTGATTTTCCGTTTATATTACCGATGGAAGATGTACACGAAAACCGCTCTATTCCGGCTGAAACGTCGATTTATGCAATAAAAAGAGAACTTCTCCCCTTTTCAATATATTACTCAGTATTTTAACGAGAAACAAATAGTTGATTGAAAATGAAGTATATAAGGTTATTATCTAATCAATTATGTGTTTGCATCATTTTTATCGTATATATAATGAATTAATAACCATAGACTGAAAATTTACAAAAACGTGGAAAAATGGCAAAATATTGCCTAATTCGATGATGTTTTGTTTAAATCACATAAAGGAAAAGGAGATGATAATCGTCAAAATATTGCTAAATTCGATGATTTTTCGTACGAAACAAAATGCAAGAAAACTTGCTTAAAATGCAATATTATGCGAAATTCTGAGATTTGAAGGCCAAATCACATATCGTGATACTACATGAAATAGTATCGAAATATTGGTAAAAATGAATATATTTACGTAATATCAAACTACATGAGAAACGTGAAAAAGTCACTATTTTACCATATTTGAGGATTTTAACTTCAAATCATAGAGCGAGGTTTCGTATTATTTAGATCCAAGAAGAGACATATGACAATGTTGTTTCCAATACAAATGATAAAAAACAATGTGCCTTTCATTAGAATTAACTAAAATGTTTCTGATTTTCCGTTTATATTACCGAGGGAAGATGTACAAGTAAAACCGCTCTATTCCGGCTGAAACGTCGATATATGCAATAAAAACCGAGCTTCTCCCCTTTTCAATATCCTACTCAGTATTTTAACGAGTAACAAATGGTTGATTGAAAATGAAGTATTTAAGGTTAATTTCTAATCAATTATGTGTTTGCATCATTTTATCGTATATATAATGAATTAATAACAATAAACTGAAAATTCACAAAAACGTGGAAAAACGGAAAAATATTGCCTATTTCGATGATATTTTGTTCAAATCAAATAAAGGAAAAGGGGATGGTAAACGTCAAAATATTGCTAAATTCGATGATTTTTCATACGAAACAAAATGCTAGAAAATATGTTTAAAATGCAATATTATGCGAAATTCTGAAATTTGAAGGCCAAATCACATATCGTGATACTCCATCGAAATAGTATCGAAATATTGGTAAAAATGAATATATTTACGTAATATCAAACTTTATGAAAAACGTGAAAAAGTCACTATTTTACCATATTTGAAGATTTTAACTTCAAATCATAGAACGAGGTTTCGTATTATTTAGATCCAAGAAAAGACATATGACAATGTTGTTTCCAATACAAATGATAAAAAACAATGTGTTTTCATTAGAATTAACTAAAATGTTCCTGATTTTCCGTTTATATTACCGAGGGAAGATGTACACGTAAAACCGCTCTAATCCGGCTGAAACGTCTATATATGCAATAAAAACCGAACTTCTCCCGTTTTCAATATCCTGCTCAGTATTTTAACGAGAAACAAATGGTTGATTGAAAATGAAGTATTTAAGGTTAATTTCTAATCAATTATGTGTTTGCATCATTTTTATCGTATATATAATGAATTAATAACCATAGACTGAAAATTCACAAAAACGTGGAAAAACGGCAAAATATTGCCTAATTCGATGATATTTTCTTTAAATCATATAAAGGAAAAGGAGATGATAATCGTCAAAATATTACTAAATTCGATGATTTTTCGTACGAAACAAAATGCAAGAAAACTTGCTTAAAATGCAATATTAAGCGAAATTCTGAGATTAGAAGGCCAAATCACATATCGTGATACTAAATGAAATAGTATCGAAATATTGGTAAAAATGAATATATTTACGTAATATCAAACTACATGAAAAACGTGAAAAAAGTCACTATTTTACCATATTTGAGGATTTTAACTTCAAACCATAGAGCGAGGTTTCGTATTATTTAGATCCAAGAAAAGACATATGACAATGTTGTTTCCAATACAAATGATAAAAACCAATGTGCTTTCATTAGAATTAACTAAAAGGTTCCTGATTTTCCGTTTATATAACCGATGGAAGATTTACACGTAAAACCGCTCTAATCCGGCTGAAACGTCCATATATGCAATAAAAACCGAACTTCTCCCCTTTTCAATATCCTACTCAGTATTTTAACGAGAAACAAATGGTTGATTGAAAATGAAGTATTTAAGGTTAATTTCTAATCAATTATGTGTTTGCATCATTTTTATCGTATATTTAATGAATTAATAACAATAAACTGAAAATTCACAAAAACGTGGAAAAACGGCAAAATATTGCCTAATTCGTTGATATTTTGTTTAAATCACATAAAGGAAAAGGGGATGATAAACGTCAAAATATTGCTAAATTCGATGATTTTTCGTACGAAACAAAATGCAAGAAAACTTGCTTAAAATGCAATATGATGCGAAATTCTGAGATTTGAAGGCCAAATCACATATCGTGATACTACATGAAATAGTATCGAAATATTGGTAAAAATGAATATATTTACGTAATATCAAACTACATGAAAAAAGTGAAAAAGTCACTATTTAACCATATTTGAGGATTTTAACTTCAAATCATAGAGCGAGATTTCGTATTACTTAGATCCAAGAAAAGACATATGAAATGTTGTTTCCAATACAAATGATAAAAATCAATGTGTTTTCATTAGAATTAACTAAAATGTTCCTGATTTTCCGGTTTATATTACCGATGGAAGATGTACACGTAAAACCGCTCTATTCCGGCTGAAACGTCGATTTATGCAATAAAAACAGAACTTCTCCCCTTTTCAATATATTATTCAGTATTTTAACGAGTAACAAATGGTTGATTGAAAATGAAGTATTTAAGGTTAATTTCTAATCAATTATGTGTTTGCATCATTTTATCGTATATATAATGAATTAATAACAATAAACTGAAAATTAACAAAAAACGTGGAAAAACGGCAAAATATTGCCTATTTCGATGATATTTTGTTCAAATCACATAAAGGAAAAGGGGATGGTAAACGTCAAAATATTGCTAAATTCGATGATTTTTCGTACAATACAAAATGCAAGAAAACTTGCTTAAAATGCAATATTATGCGAAATTCTGAGATTTGAAGGCCAAATCACATATCTTGATACCACATGAAATAGTATCGAAATATTGGTAAAAATGTATATATTTACGTAATATCAAACTACATGAAAAAACGTGAAAAAGTCACTATTTAACCATATTGAGGATTTTAACTTCAAATCATAGAGCGAGATTTCGTATTACTTAGATCCAAGAAAAGACATATGAAATGTTGTTTCCAATACAAATGATAAAAATCAATGTGTTTTCATTAGAATTAACTAAAATGTTCCTGATTTTCGGTTTATATTACCGATGGAAGATGTACACGAAAACCGCTCTATTCCGGCTGAAACGTCGATTTATGCAATAAAAACAGAACTTCTTCCCTTTTCAATCTCCTACTCAGTATTTTAACGAGAAACAAATAGTTGATTGAAAATGAAGTATTTAAGGTTATTATCTAATTAATTAAGTGTTTGCATCATTTTTATCGTATATATAGTGAATTAATACCCATAAACTGAAAATTCACAAAAACGTGGAAAAACGGCAAAATATTGCCTAATTCGATGATATTTTGTTTAAATCACATAGAGGAAAAGGGATGATAAACGTCAAAATATTGCTAAATTCGATGATTTTTCGTACGATACAAAATGCAAAAAAACTTGCTTAAAATGCAATATTATGCGACATTCTGAGATTTGAAGGCCAAATCACATATCGTGATACTACATGAAGTAGTATCGAAATATTGGTAAAAACGAATATATTTACGTAAAATCACGCTACATGGAAAACGTGAAAAAAGTCACTATTTTACCATATATGAGGATTTTAACTTCAAATCATGAGCGAGGTTTCGAATTATTTAGATCCAAGAAAAGACATATGACAATGTTGTTTCCAAAACAAATGATAAAAATCAATGTGTTTTCATTAGAATTAACTAAAATGTTCCTTATTTTCCGTTATATTACCGATGGAAGATGTACACGTAAAACCGCTCTAATCCGGCTGAAACGTCGATATATGCAATGAAAAACAGAACTTCTCCCCTTTTCAATATATTACTCAGTATTTTAACGAGAAACAAATAGTTGATTGAAAATGAAGTATATAAGGTTATTATCTAATCAATTATGTGTTTGCATCATTTGTATCGTATATATAATGAATTAATAACCATAGACTGAAAATTCACAAAAACGTGGAAAAACGGCAAAATATTGCCTAATTCGATGATATTTTCTTTAAATCATATAAAGGAAAAGGAGATGATAATCGTCAAAATATTACTAAATTCGATGATTTTTCGTACGAAACAAAATGCAAGAAAACTTGCTTAAAATGCAATATTAAGCGAAATTCTGAGATTAGAAGGCCAAATCACATATCGTGATACTAAATGAAATAGTATTTAAATATTGGTAAAAATGAATATATTTACGTAATATCAAACTACATGAAAAACGTGAAAAAAGTCACTATTTTACCATATTTGAGGATTTTAACTTCAAATCATAGAGCGAGGTTTCGTATTATTTAGATCCAAGAAAAGACATATGACAATGTTGTTTCCAATACAAATGATAAAAACCAATGTGCATTCATTAGAATTAACTAAAAGGTTCCTGATTTTCCGTTTATATAACCGATGGAAGATGTACACGTAAAACCGCTCTAATCCGGCTGAAACGTCGATATATGCAATAAAAACCGAACTTCTCCCCTTTTCAATATCCTACTCAGTATTTTAACGAGAAACAAATGGTTGATTGAAAATGAAGTATTTAAGGTTAATTTCTAATCAATTATGTGTTTGCATCATTTTTATCGTATATTAATGAATTAATAACAATAAACTGAAAATTCACAAAAACGTGGAAAAACGGCAAAATATTGCCTAATTCGTTGATATTTTGTTTAAATCACATAAAGGAAAAGGGGATGATAAACGTCAAAATATTGCTAAATTCGATGATTTTTCGTACGAAACAAAATGCAAGAAAACTTGCTTAAAATGCAATATGATGCGAAATTCTGAGATTTGAAGGCCAGAATCACATATCGTGATACTACATGAAATAGTATCGAAATATTGGTAAAATGAATATATTTACGTAATATCAAACTACATGAAAAAGTGAAAATGTCACTATTTAACCATATTTTGAGGATTTTAACTTTCAAATCATAGAGCGAGATTTCGTATTATTTAGATCCAAGAAAAGACATATGAAATGTTGTTTCCAATACAAATGATAAAAATCAATGTGTTTTCATTAGAATTAACTAAAATGTTTCTGATTTTCCGTTTATATTACCGAGGGAAGATGTACACGTAAAACCGCTCTATTCCGGCTGAAACGTCGATATATGCAATAAAAACCGAACTTCTCCCCTTTTCAATATATTATTCAGTATTTTAACGAGTAACAAATGGTTGATTGAAAATGAAGTATTTAAGGTTAATTTCTAATCAATTATGTGTTTGCATCATTTTATCGTATATATAATGAATTAATAACAATAAACTGAAAATTAACAAAAACGTGGAAAAACGGCAAAATATTGCCTATTTCGATGATATTTTGTTCAAATCACATAAGGAAAAGGGGATGGTAAACGTCAAAATATTGCTAAATTCGATGATTTTGCGTACAATACAAAATGCAAGAAAACTTGCTTAAAATGCAATATTATGCGAAATTCTGAGATTTGAAGGCCAAATCACATATCTTGATACCACATGAAATAGTATCGAAATATTGGTAAAAATGTATATATTTACGTAATATCAAACTACATGAAAAAAGTGAAAAAGTCACTATTTAACCATATTTGAGGATTTTAACTTCAAATCATAGAGCGAGATTTTCGTATTACTTAGATCCAAGAAAAGACATATGAAATGTTGTTTCCAATACAAATGATAAAAATCAATGTTTTTTCATTAGAATTAACTAAAATGTTCCTGATTTTCGGTTTATATTACCGATGGAAGATGTACACGAAAACCGCTCTAATCCGGCTGAAACGTCGAATATATGCAATGAAAACAGAACTTCTCCCCTTTTCAATATATTACTCAGTATTTAACGAGAAACAAATAGTTGATTGAAAATGAAGTATATAAGGTTATTATCTAATCAATTATGTGTTTGCATCATTTGTATCGTATATATAATGAATTAATAACCATAGACTGAAAATTCACAAAAACGAGGAAAAACGGCAAAATATTGCCTAATTCGATGATGTTTTGTTTAAATCACATAAAGGAAAAGGAGATGATAATCATCAAAATATTGCTAAATTCGATGATTTTTCGTACGAAACAAAATGCAAGAAAACTTGCTTAAAATGCAATATTATGCGAAATTCTGAGATTTGAAGGCCAAATCACACATCTGGATACACATGAAATAGTATCGAAATATTGGTAAAAATGAATATATTTACGTAATAACAAACTATATGAAAAACGTGAAAAAGTCACTATTTTACCATATTTGAGGATTTTAACTTCAAATCATAAAGCGAGGTTTCATATTTTAGATCCAAGAAAAAACATATGACAATGTTGTTTCCAATACAAATGATAAAAAACAATGTGTTTTCATTAGAATTAACTAAAATGTTTCTGATTTCCGTTTATATTACCGAGGGAAGATGTACACGTAAAACCGCTCTATTCCGGCTGAAACGTCGATATATGCAATAAAAACCGAACTTCTCCCCTTTTCAATATCCTACTCAGTATTTTAACGAGTAACAAATGGTTGATTGAAAATGAAGTATTTAAGGTTAATTTCTAATCAATTATGTGTTTGCATCATTTTATCGTATATATAATGAATTAATAACAATAAACTGAAAATTAACAAAAACGTTGAAAAACGGCAAAATATTGCCTATTTCGATGATATTTTGTTCAAATCACATAAAGGAAAAGGGGATGGTAAACGTCAAAATATTGCTAAATTCGATGATTTTTCATACGAAACAAAATGCAAGAAACTTGCTTAAAATGCAATATTATGCGAAATTCTGAGATTTGAAGGCCAAATCACATATCGTGATACTACATGAAGTAGTATCGAAATATTGGTAAAAACGAATATATTTACGTAAAATCACGCTACATGGAAAACGTGAAAAAAGTCACTATTTTACCATATATGAGGATTTTAACTTCAAATCATAGAGCGAGGTTTCGAATTATTTAGATCCAAGAAAAGACATATGACAATGTTGTTTCCAATACAAATGATAAAAATCAATGTGTTTTCATTAGAATTAACTAAAATGTTCCTTATTTTCCGTTTATATTACCGATGGAAGATGTACACGAAAACCGCTCTATTCCGGCTGAAACGTCGATTTATGCAATAAAAACAGAACTTCTTCCCTTTTCAATCTCTTAATCAGTATTTTAACGAGAAACAAATAGTTGATTGAAAATGAAGTATTTAAGGTTATTATCTAATTAATTAAGTGTTTGCATCATTTTTATCGTATATATAGTGAATTAATACCCATAAACTGAAAATTCACAAAAACGTGGAAAAACGGCAAAATATTGCCTAATTCGATGATATTTTGTTTAAATCACATAGAGGAAAAGGGGATGATAAACGTCAAAATATTGCTAAATTCGATGATTTTTTCGTACGATACAAAATGCAAAAAAACTTGCTTAAAATGCAATATTATGCGACATTCTGAGATTTGATAGGCCAAATCACATATCGTGATACTACATGAAGTAGTATCGAAATATTGGTAAAAACGAATATATTTACGTAAAATCACGCTACATGGAAAAACGTGAAAAAAGTCACTATTTAACCATATATGAGGATTTTAACTTCAAATCATTGAGCGTAGGTTTCGAATTATTTAGATCCAAGAAAAGACATATGACAATGTTGTTTCCAAAACAAATGATAAAAATCAATGTGTTTTCATTAGAATTAACTAAAATGTTCCTTGATTTTCCGTTTATATTACCGATGGAAGATGTACACGTAAAACCGCTCTAATCCGGCTGAAACGTCGATATATGCAATGAAAACAGAACTTCTCCCCTTTTCAATATATTACTCAGTATTTTAACGAGAAACAAATTGTTGATTGAAAATGAAGTATATAAGGTTATTATATAATCAATTATGTGTTTGCATCATTTTGTATCGTATATATAATGAATTAATAACCATAGACTGAAAATTCACAAAACGAGGAAAACGGCAAAATATTGCTAATTCGATGATGTTTTGTTTAAATCACATAAAGGAAAAGGAGATGATAATCATCAAAATATTGCTAAATTCGATGATTTTTCGTACGAAACCAAAATGCAAGAAAACTTGCTTAAAATGCAATATTATGCGAAATTCTGAGATTTGAAGGCCAAATCACACATCTGGATACCACATGAAATAGTATCGAAATATTGGTATAAAATGAATATATTTACGTAATATCAAACTTTATGAAAAACGTGAAAAAGTCACTATTTTACCATATTTTGAAGATTTTAACTTCAAATCATAGAATGAGGTTCGTATATGTTAGATCCAAGAAAGACATATGACAATGTTGTTTCCAATACAAATGATAAAAAACAAGTGTTTTTCATTAGAATTAACTAAAATGTTCCTGATTTTCCGTTTATATACCGAGGGAAGATGTACACGTAAAACCGCTCTAATCCGGCTGAAAACGTCTATATATGCAATAAAAACCGAACTTCTCCCGTTTTCAATATCCTGCTCAGTATTTTAACGAGAAACAAATGGTTGATTGAAAATGAAGTATTTAAGTATAATTCTAATCAATTATGTGTTTGCATCATTTTTATCGTATATATATGAATTATAACCATAGACTGAAAATTCACAAAAACGTGTAAAAACGGCAAAATATTGCCTAATTCGATGATATTTTCTTTAATCATATAAAGGAAAAGGAGATGATAACGTCAAAATATTACTAAATTCGATGATTTTTCGTACGAAACAAAATGCAAGAAAACTTGCTTAAAATGCAATATTAAGCGAAATTCTGAGATTAGAAGGCCAAATCACTACGTGATACTAAATGAAATAGTAATCGAAATATTGGTAAAAATGAATATATTTACGTAATATCAAACTACATGAAAAACGTGAAAAAGTCACTATTTTACCATATTTGAGGATTTAACTTCAAATCATAGAGCGAGGTTTTGTATTATTTAGATCCAAGAAAAGACATATGACAATGTTGTTTCCAATACAAATGATAAAAACCAATGTGCTTCATTAGAATTAACTAAAAGGTCCTGATTTCCGTTTATATAACCGATGGAAGATGTACACGTAAAACCGATCTAATCCGGCTGAAACGGTACGATATATGCAATAAAAAACGAACTTCTCCCCTTTTCAATATCCTACTCAGTATTTTAACGAGAAACAAATGGTTGATTGAAAATGAAGTATTTAAGGTTAATTTCTAATCAATTATGTGTTTGCATCATTTTTATCGTATATTTAATGAATTAATAACAATAAACTGAAAATTCACAAAAAACGTGGAAAACGGCAAAATATGCCTAATTCGTTGATATTTTGTTAAATCACATAAAGGAAAAGGTGATGATAAAACGTCCAAAATATTGCTAAATTCGATGATTTTTCGTACGAAACAAAATGCAAGAAAACTTGCTTAAAATGCAATATGATGCGAAATTCTGAGATTTGAAGGCCAAATCACATATCGTGATACTACATGAAATAGTATCGAAATATTGGTAAAAATGAATATAATCCCTACTCTTAAGCCTCTGCATCACTCTCTTGAGCCTTTGCATCACTCTCTTAAGCCTCTGCAACACTCTCTTCAGCCTATGCATCACTCTCTTAAGCCTCTGCATCCCTCTCTTGAGCCTCTGCATTCCCTCTCTAAGCTCTGCAACACTCTCTTCAGCCTCTGCATCCCTCTCTTAAGCCTCTGCATCCCTTTTTTTGAGCTCTGCATCACTTCTTAAGCATCTGCATCCCTCTCTTAAGCCTCTACATCATTCTCTTGTGCCTCTGCATCACTCTCTTGAAACCTCTGCATCACTCTCTTTAGCCTTCTGCATCTCTTTCTTCAGCCTCTGCATCCTCTCTTAAGCCTGCATCACTCTCTTGAGCCTTTTGCATCACTCTCTTGAGCCTCTGCATCCTCTCTAAGCCCTCTGCAACACTCTCTTCAGCCTATGCATCACACTCTTAAGCCTCTGCATCCCTCTCTTGAGCCTCTGCATCACTTCTCTTAAGCCTCTGCAACCCTCTCTTCAGCCTCTGCATCCCTCTCTTAAGCCTCTGCATCCCTTTTTTGATCCCTGCATCACTTTCTTAAGCCTCTGCATTCCCTCTCTTAAGCCTCTGCATCCCTTTTTGAGCCTCTGCATCACTTCTCTTAAGCCTCTGCATCCCTCTCTTAAGCCTCTGCATCCCCTTTTTTTGAGCCTCTGCATCACTTTCTTAAGCCTCTGCATCGCTTTCGTGAGCATCCCCTTTAGTTTTCAAATATTCCAAACATCCCAAATTCGACCCTTGAGCCATATTTTAGAGGCCAAATTCTGGCTCTCTGCACGTATTTGCAGTTGAAATTTCGACTTTTTATACCGAAAATATGCCAATTACAGAGAGCGGAGATGAGTCACATTTTGCCCAAACCCTCTTTGCAGTTTTCAAAATATCTCAAACATCCCAAATTCGACGCTTGAGCCATATTTTGGAGCCAATTCTAGCTCTCGGCAGGTGTTCGCAGTTTGAAGTTACGCCTTTATATACCTAAAATACGCCAATTACTGAGAGCAGCGATGGGTCACATTTTGCCCAAACCCCCTCCTGTAGTTTGATTAATAACCCAAACATTCCAAGTTCCGCGCGTGAGCCATATTTTGGAGCTAAATTTTGGCTCTCTGCACGTGTTCGCAGTTTGAAATTACGACTTTTTATTCCGAAAATATGCTAATTACTGAGAGCGGCGCTAGGGTCACATTTTGCTCAAACCCCCCTGCAGTTTTCAAAATTTCCCAAACATCCAATTTCGACGCTAGATCCATATTTTGGAGCAAAATTCTGGTTCTCTGCGTATTCGAAGTTTGAAATTACGACATTTTATACCGAAAATATGCCAATTAATGAGAGCGGCGATAAGGCTCGTTTGCCCAAAACCCCCTGCAGTTTTCAAAATATCCCAAACAATCAAGTTCGACACGTGAGCCATATTTTGGAGCAAAATTCTGGCTCTCTGCACGTATTCGCAGTTTGAAATTACGTCTTTTTATACCCAAAATATGTTAATTACAGAGAGCAGCGATGGGTCACATTATCCCAAACCCCTCTGCTGTTTTCAAAATAACCCAAACATCCCAAATTCTAAGCTTGAGCCATATTTTTTAGCCAAATTCTGGCTCTCTGCACGTATTCGCAGTTTGAAATTAGTACTTTTTTATACCGAACATATGCCAATACTGAGAGCGACGATGGTCACATTTTGCCGCAACCCCTCTGCAGTTTTCAAAATATCCCAAACATCCCAAATTCGACACTTGAGCCATATTTTAGAGCCAAAGTCTGGCTCTCTTCACGTATTTGCAGTTTGAAATTTCGACTTTTTATACCAAAAATATGCCAATTACTGAGATCGGAGATGGGTCACATTTTGCCCAAACCCTCCCTGCAGTTTTCAAAATATCTCAAACCTCCCAAATTCGACGCTAGATCCATATTTTGGAGTCAAATTCTGGCTCTCTGCACGTATTCGCATTTTGATATTAAGAATTTTTATACCGAATTTATGCCAATTACTGAAAGCTGCGATGGGTCACATTTTGCCCAAACACCCCCTGCAGTTTTCAAAATATCCCAAACATCCCGATTTCGACGCTTGAGCCATATTTTGGAGCCAAATTCTAGCTCTCGACACGTGTTCGCAGTTTGAAATTACGACTTTTAATACCAAAAATATGCTAATTACTAAGAGCTGCGATGGGTTCTTCTTTGCCCAAACCCCCCCTGCAGTTTTCAAAATATCCCAAACATTCCAAGTTCGACTCGTTAACCATAATTTGGAGCCAAATTCTGGCTCTCTGCACGTATTCGCAGTTTAAAAATACGTCTTTTTAAACCGAAAATATGCCAACTACTGAAAGCGGCAATGGATCACATTTTGACTTAACCCACCCTGCAGTTTTCAAAATATCCAAAAACATCCCAAATTCAACGCTTGAGCCATATTTTGGAGCTCAATTCTGGCTCTCTGCATATATTCGCAATTTGAAATTATGACTTCTTATACCGAAAATATGCAAATTACTGAGAGCGGCGATGGGTCACATATTGGGTTAATCCCCCCCCCCCCCACATCTTCAGTTTTCAAAATATCCCAAACATCCCGAATTCGACGCTTGAGCCATATTTTGGAGCCTAATTCTAGCTCTCGGCACGTGTTCGCAGTTTGAAGTTACGATTTTTATACCGAAAATACGCCAATTACTGTGAGCAGCGAAGGGTCACATTTGGCCAAACCCCTCTGCAGTTTTGAAAATATCCCAAACTTTCCAAGTTCGGCACGTGAGCCATATTTTGGAGCTAAATTCTGGCTCTCTGCACGTGTTCCCAGTTTGAAATTACGACTTTTTATTCAGAAAATATGAAAATGAAAATATGAAATGAAAATATGAAAATATTGAAAATGAAGTATTTAAGGTTATTATCTAATCAATTATGTGTTTGCATCAATTTTATCGTATATATAATGAATTAATAACCATAGACTGAAAATTCACAAAAACGTGGAAAAACGGCAAAATATTGCCTAATTCGATGATATTTTGTTTAAATCACATAAAGGAAAAAGAGATGATAATCGTCAAAATATTGCTAAATTCGATGATTTTTCGTACGAAACAAAATGCAAGAAAACTTGCTTAAAATGCAATATTGTGCGAAATTCTGAGATTAGAAGGCCAAATCACATATCGTGATACTAAATGAAATAGTATCGAAATATTGGTAAAAATGAATATATTTACGTAATATCAAACTACATGAAAAACGTGAAAAAAGTCACTATTTTACCATATTTGAGGATTTTAACTTCAAATCATAGAGCGAGGTTTCGTATTATTTAGATCCAAGAAAAGACATATGACAATGTTGTTTCCAATACAAATGATAAAAACCAATGTGTTTTCATTAGAATTAACTAAAATGTTCCTGATTTTCCGTTTATATAACCGATGGAAGATGTACACGTAAAACCGCTCTAATCCGGCTGAAACGTCGATATATGCAATAAAAACCGAACTTCTCCCCTTTTCAATATCCTACTCAGTATTTTAACGAGAAACAAATGGTTGATTGAAAATGAAGTATTTAAGGTTAATTTCTAATCAATTATGTGTTTGCATCATTTTTATCGTATATTTTTTGAATTAATAACAATAAACTGAAAATTCACAAAACGTGGAAAAACGGCAAAATATTGCCTAATTCGTTGATATTTTGTTTAAATCACATAAAGGAAAAGGGGATGATAAACGTCAAAATATTGCTAAATTCGATGATATTTCGTACGAAACAAAATGCTAGAAAACTTGCTTAAAATGCAATATGATGCGAAATTCTGAGATTTGAAGGCCAAATCACATATCGTGATACTACATGAAATAGTAACGAAATATTGGTAAAAATGAATATATTTACGTAATATCAAACTACATGAAAAAAGTGAAAAAGTCACTATTTAACCATATTTGAGGATTTTAACTTCAAATCATAGAGCGAGATAGCGTATTACTTAGATCCAAGAAAAGACATATGAAATGTTGTTTCCAATACAAATGATAAAAATCAATGTGTTTTCATTAGAATTAACTAAAATGTTCCTGATTTTCCGTTTATACTACCGATGGAAGATGTACACGAAAACCGCTCTATTCCGGCTGAAACGTCGATTTATGCAATAAAAACAGAACTTCTCCCCTTTTCAATCTCTTACTCAGTATTTTAACGAGAAACAAATAGTTGATTGAAAATGAAGTATTTAAGGTTATTATCTAATCAATAAAGTGTTTGCATCATTTTTATCGTATATATAGTGAATTAATACCCATAAACTGAAAATTCACAAAAACGTGGAAAAACGGCAAAATATTGCCTAATTCGATGATATTTTGTTTAAATCACATACAGGAAAAGGGGATGATAAACGTCAAAATATTGCTAAATTCGATGATTTTTCGTACGATACAAAATGCAAGAAAACTTGCTTAAAATGCAATAATATGCGACATTCTGAGATTTGAAGGCCAAATCACATATCGTGATACTACATGAAGTAGTATCGAAATATTGGTAAAAACGAATATATTTACGTAAAATCACGCTACATGGAAAACGTGAAAAAAGTCACTATTTTACCATATATGAGGATTTTAACTTCAAATCATAGAGCGAGGTTTCGAATTATTTAGATCCAAGAAAAGACTCAAGAGAGTGATGCAGAGGCTCAAGAGAATGATGCAAAGGCTTAAGAGAGGGATGCAGAGGCTCAAGAGTGGGATGTAGAGGCTCAAGAGAGTGATGCAGAGGCTCAAGAGAGTGATGCAGAGGCTGAAGAGAGAGATGCAGAGGCTTAAGAGAGTGATGCAGAGGTTCAAGAGAGTGATGCAGAAGCACAAGAGTATGATGTAGAGGCTTAAGAGAGGGGTGCAGAGGCTCAAGAGAATGATGCAGGGGCTCAAGAGAATGATGCAGAGGCTTAAGAGAGTAATGCAGAGGCTCAAGAGAGTGATGCAGAGGATGAAGAGAGGGATGCAAAGGCTTAAGAGAGTAATGCAGAGGCTCAAGTGAGTGATGCAGAGGATGAAGAGAGGGATGCAGAGGTTCAAGAGAATGATGCAGAGGCTCAAGAGAGTGATGCAGAGGATGAATCACTTTCTTATCACTTCGATCACTTTCTTAAGCCTCTGCATCACTCTCTTATGCCTTTGCATCACTCTCGTAAGCCTCTGAATCACTCTCTTGAGCCTCTGCATCCCTCTCTTGAACCTCTGCATCTCCCCTCTCTTGTTCCTCTTCATCCCTCACTTGAGCCTCTGCATCCCTCTCATGAGCCTTTGCATCCATCACTTGAGCCTTTGCATCACTCTCTTAAGCCACTGCATCCCTCTCCTGAACCTCTGCGTCACTCTCAAGAGCCTCTGCATCCACCTCTTGTGCCTCTGCTTCCCTCACTTGAGCCTCTGCATCCCTCTCTTGAGCCCCTGCATCCTCTCTTGAGCCTCTGCATCCCTCTCTTAAGCCTCTGCATCACTCTCTTAAGCCTCTGCATCACTCTCGTAAGCCTCTGAATCACTCTGTTGAGCCTCTGCTTCACTCTCTTGAGCCTCTCCATCACTCTCATGGGCCTCTGCATCTCTCTCTTAAGCCTCTGCATCATTTTCTTCAGCCTCTGCATCCTCTCTTAAGCCTCTGCATCATTCTCTTCAGCCTTTGCATTCTCCTCTTAAGCCTCTACATCACTCTCTTTAGCCTCTGCATCCCTCTCTTAAGCCTCTGCATCATTCTCTTGAGCCCCTGCATCATTATCTTGATCTTGAGCCTCTACAATCCATCTCATAAGCCTCTACATCATTCTCTTTTGCCTCTGCATCACTCGCTTGAACCTCTGCATCACTCTCTTAGGCCTCTGCATCTCTCTCTTCAGCCTCTGCATCCCTCTCTTAAGCCTCTGCATCACTCTCTAGAGCCTTTGCATCACTCTCTTGAGCCTCTGCATCCCTCTCTTAAGCCTCTGCAACACTCTCTTCTGCCTATGCATCACTCTCATAAGCCTCTGCATCCCTCTCTTTAGCCTCTGCATCCCTCTCTTGAGCCTCTGCATCCTCTCTTAACCTCTGCAACACTCTCTTCTGCCTATGCATCACTCTCAAGCCTCTGCATCCTCTCTTGAGCCTCTGCATCCCTCTTAACCGCTGCATCGCTTCAGCCTCTGCATCATTCTCTTAGCCTTGCATCACTCTTTTAGCCTCTGCATCCCTCTCTTAAGCCTCCGCCCTTTTTGAGCCTCTGCATCACTTTCTTAAGCCTCTGCATCCCTTTCGTGAGCCTCTGCATCATTCTCTTGAACTCCTGCATCCCTCTCATGAGCCTCTGCATCCCTCTCCTGAGCCTATGCATCACTCTCTTAAGCCTCTGCATCCCTCTCCTAAGCCTCTGCATCCCTTTTTTGAGCCTCTGCTTCACTTTATTAAGCCTCTGCATCCCTTTTTAGACTCTGCATCACTTTCTTAGCTTCTGCATCCCTTTCTTCAGCCTCTGCATCATTGTCATGAACTCCTGCGTCTCTCTCATGAGCCTCTGCATCCTTCTCCTAAGCCTTTGCATCACTCTCTTAAGCCTCTGCATCCCTCTCTTAAGCCTCTGCATCCCTCTCTTGTGCCTCTGCATCCCTCACTTGAGCCTCTGCATCCCTCTCTTGAGCCCCTGCATCCCTCTCTTAAGCTTCTGCATCACTCTCTTAAGCCTGTGCATCACTCTCGTAAGCCACTGAATCACTCTCTTGAGCCTCTGCATCCCTCTCTTGAGCCTCTCTATCACTCTCTTGAGCCTCTGCGTCACTCTCTTGAGCCTTTGCATCACTCTCTTAAGCCTCTGCATCCCTCTCTTGAGCCTCTGCATCACTCTCAAGAGCCTCTGCATCCCTCTCTTGTGCTTCTGCATCCCTCACTTGGGCCTCTGCATCCCTCTCTTGAGCCTCTGCATCCCTCTCTTAAGTCTCTGCATTACTCTCTTGAGCCTCTGCATCCCTCTCCTAAGACTTTGCCTCACTCTTTTAAGCTAGCTCATCTCCTTGCTCTTGAGCAAGCATCTGCATCACTATCTTGAGCCCTGCATACCTCTCTCAAGCCTCTGCATCACTCTCTTGAGCCTCTGCATCACCCTCTTAAGTCTCTGCATTACTCTCTTGAGCCTCTGCATCCCTCTCCTAAGACTCTGCCTCACTCTTTTAAGCCTGTGCATCACTCTCTTGAGCCTCTGCATCCCTCTCTTGAGCCTTTGCATCCCTCTCTTGGGCCTCTACATCCCTCTCTTGAGCCTCTGCATCCCTCTCTTAAGCCTCTGCATCACTCTCTTGAGCCCCTGCATCCCTCTCTCAAGCCTCTGCATCACTCTCTTGAGCCTCTGCATCACCCTCTTAAGTCTCTGCACTACTCTCTTGAGCCTCTGCATCCCTCTCCTAAGCCTCTGCCTCTCTCTCTTCAGCCTCTGCATCACTCTCTTGAGCCTCTGCATCACCCTCTTAAGTCTCTGCATTACTCTCTTGAGCCTCTGCATCCCTCTCTTGAGCCTCTGCATCCCTCTCTTGAGCCTCTGCATCCTCTCTTGGGCCTCTACATCCCTCTCTTGAGCCTCTGCATCCCCTCTTAAGCCTCTGCATCACTCTCTTGAGCCCCTGCATCCCTCTCTCAAGCCTCTGCATCACTCTCTTTAGCCTCTGCATCACTCTCTTGAGCCTTTGCATCACTCTCTTGAGCCTCTGCATCCCTCTCTTAAGCCTCTGCAACACTCTCTTCAGCCTATGCATCACACTCTTAAGCCTCTGCATCCCTCTCTTGAGCCTCTGCATCCCTCTCTTAAGCCTCTGCAACACTCTCTTCAGCCTCTGCATCCCTCTCTTAAGCCTCTGCATCCCTTTTTTGATCCTCTGCATCACTTTCTTAAGCCTCTGCATCCCTCTCTTAAGCCTCTGCATCCCTTTTTGAGCCTCTGCATCACTTTCTTAAGCCTCTGCATCCCTCTCTTAAGCCTCTGCATCCCTTGTTTGAGCCTTTGCATCACTTTCTTAAGCCTCTGCATCGCTTTCGTGAGCATCCCCTTTAGTTTTCAAAATATTCCAAACATCCCAAATTCGACCCTTGAGCCATATTTTAGGGCCAAATTCTGGCTCTCTGCACGTATTTGCAGTTTGAAATTTCGACTTTTTATACTGAAAATATGCCAATTACAGAGAGCGGAGATGAGTCACATTTTGCCCAAACCCTCTTTGCAGTTTTCAAAATATCTCAAACATCCCAAATTCGACGCTTGAGCCATATTTTGGAGCCAAATTCTAGCTCTCGGCACGTGTTCGCAGTTTGAAGTTACGCCTTTATATACCGAAAATACGCCAATTACTGAGAGCAGCGATGGGTCACATTTTGCCCAAACCCCCCCTGTAGTTTTGATAATAACCCAAACATTCCAAGTTCCGCACGTGAGCCACATTTTGGAGCATTTTAACGAGTAACAAATGGTTGATTGAAAATGAAGTATTTAAGGTTAATTTCTAATCAATTATGTGTTTGCATCATTTTATCGTATATATAATGAATTAATAACATAACTGAAAATTCACAAAAACGTGGAAAAACGGAAAATATTGCCTATTCGATGATATTTTGTTCAAATCAATAAAGGTAAAAGGGATGATAATCGTCAAAATATTGCTAAATTCGATGATTTTTCGTACGAAACAAAATGCAGAAAATTGCTTAAAATGCAATATTAAGCGAAATTCTGAGATTAGAAGGCCAAATCACATATCGTGATACTATGAAATAGTATCGAAATATTGGTAAAAATGAATATATTTACGTAATATCAAACTATGAAAAACGTGAAAAAGTCACTATTTTACCATATTTGAGGATTTTAACTTCAAATCATAGAACGAGGTTTCGTATTATTTAGATCCAAGAAAAGACATATGACAATGTTGTTTCCAATACAAATGATAAAAAATGTGTTTTCATTAGAATTAACTAAAATGTTCCTGATTTTCCGTTTATATACCGATGGAAGATGTACACGTAAAACCGCTCTAATCCGGCTGAAACGTCTATATATGCAATAAAAACCGAACTTCTCCCTTTTCAATATCCTACTCAGTATTTTAACGAGAAACAAATGGTTGATTGAAAATGAAGTATTTAAGGTTAATTTCTAATCAATTATGTGTTTGCATCATTTTTATCGTATATATAATGAATTAATAACCATAGACTGAAAATTCACAAAAACGTGGAAAAACGGCAAAATATTGCCTAATTCGATGATATTTTGTTTAAATCATAAGGAAAAGGAGATTAATCGTCAAAATATTACTAAATTCGATGATTTTTCGTACGAAACAAAATGCAAGAAAACTTGCTTAAAATGCAATATTAAGCGAAATTCTGAGATTTGAAGGCCAAATCACATATCGTGATACTACATGAAATAGTATCGAAATATTGGTAAAAATGAATATATTTACGTAATATCAAACTACATGAAAAACGTGAAAAAGTCACTATTTTACCATATTTGAGGATTTTAACTTCAAATCATAGAGCGAGGTTTCGTATTATTTAGATCCAAGAAAAGACATATGACAATGTTGTTTCCAATACAAATGATAAAAACAATGTGCTTTCATTAGAATTAACTAAAATGTTTCTGATTTTCCGTTTATATTACCGAGGAAGATGTACACGTAAAACCGCTCTATCCGGCTGAAACGTCGATATATGCAATAAAAACCGAACTTCTCCCCTTTTCAATATCCTACCAGTATTTTAACGAGAACAAATGGTTGATTGAAAATGAAGTATTTAAGGTTAATTTCTAATCAATTATGTGTTTGCATCATTTTATCGTATATTAATGAATTAATAACAATAAACTGAAAATTCACAAAAACGTGGAAAAACGGCAAAATATTGCCTATTTCGATGATATTTTGTTCAAATCACATAAAGGAAAAGGGGATGATAAACGTCAAAATATTGCTAAATTCGATGATTTTTCGTACGAAACAAAATGCAAGAAAACTTGCTTAAAATGCAATATTATGCGAAATTCTGAGATTTGAAGGCCAAATCACATATCGTGATACTACATGAAATAGTATCGAAATATTGGTAAAAATGAATATATTTACGTAATATCAAACTACATGAAAAAAGTGAAAAAGTCACTATTTAACCATATTTGAGGATTTTAACTTCAAATCATAGAGCGAGATTTCGTATTACTTAGATCCAAGAAAAGACATATGAAATGTTGTTTCCAATACAAATGATAAAAATCAATGTGTTTTCATTAGAATTAACTAAAATGTTCCTGATTTTCGTTTATATTACCGAGGAAGATGTACACGTAAAACCGCTCTATTCCGGCTGAAACGTCGATATATGCAATAAAAACCGAACTTCTCCCCTTTTCAATATATTATCAGTATTTTAACGAGAAACAAATGGTTGATTGAAAATGAAGTATTTAAGGTTAATTTCTAATCAATTATGTGTTTGCATCATTTTATCGTATATATAATGAATTAATAACCATAAACTGAAAATTACAAAAACGTGGAAAAACGGCAAAATATTGCCTAATTCGATGATATTTTGTTTAAATCACATAAAGGAAAAGGGATGATAAACGTCAAAATATTGCTAAATTCGATGATTTTTCGTACGAATACAAAATGCAAGAAAACTTGCTTAAAATGCAATATTATGCGAAATTCTGAGATTTGAAGGCCAAATCACATATCTGATACCACATGAAATAGTATCGAAATATTGGTAAAAATGATATATTTACGTAATATCAAACTACATGAAAAAATGAAAAAGTCACTATTTACCATATTTGAGGATTTTAACTTCAAATCATAGAGCGAGGTTTCGTATTATTTAGATCCAAGAAAAGACATATGACAATGTTGTTTCCAATACAAATGATAAAAATCAATGTGTTTTCATTAGAATTAACTAAAATGTTCCTGATTTTCCGTTTATATTACCGATGGAAGATGTACACGTAAAACCGCTCTATCCGGCTGAAACGTCGATATATGCAATAAAACAGAACTTCTCCCCTTTTCAATCTCCTACTCAGTATTTTAACGAGAAACAAATAGTTGATTGAAAATGAAGTATTTAAGGTTATTATCTAATTAATTAAGTGTTTGCATCATTTTATCGTATATATAGTGAATTAATACCATAAACTGAAAATTCACAAAAACGTGGAAAAACGGCAAAATATTGCCTAATTCGATGATATTTTGTTTAAATCACATAAGGAAAAGGGGATGATAAACGTCAAAATATTGCTAAATTCGATGATTTTTCGTACGAAACAAAATGCAAAAAACTTGCTTAAAATGCAATATTATGCGAAATTCTGAGATTTGAAGGCCAAATCACATATCGTGATACTACATGAAGTAGTATCGAAATATTGGTAAAAACGAATATATTTACGTAAATCACGCTACATGAAAACGTGAAAAAAGTCACTATTTTACCATATATGAGGATTTTAACTTCAAATCATAGAGCGAGGTTTCGAATTATTTAGATCCAAGAAAAGACATATGACAATGTTGTTTCCAAACAAATGATAAAAATCAATGTGTTTTCATTAGAATTAACTAAAATTTCCTTATTTTCCGTTTATATTACCGATGGAAGATGTACACGTAAAACCGCTCTAATCCGGCTGAAACGTCGATATATGCAATAAAAACAGAACTTCTCCCCTTTTCAATATATTACTCAGTATTTTAACGAGAAACAAATAGTTGATTGAAAATGAAGTATTAAGGTTATTATCTAATCAATTATGTGTTTGCATCATTTTTATCGTATATATAATGAATTAATAACATAACTGAAAATTCACAAAAACGTGGAAAAACGGCAAAATATTGCCTAATTCGATGATATTTTGTTTAAATCACATAAAGGAAAAGGATGATAAACGTCAAAATATTGCTAAATTCGATGATTTTTCGTACGAAACAAAATGCAAGAAAACTTGCTTAAAATGCAATATTGCGAAATTCTGAGATTTGAAGGCCAAATCACATATCGTGATACTACATGAAATAGTATCGAAATATTGGTAAAAATGAATATATTTACGTAATATCAAACTACATGAAAAACGTGAAAAAAGTCACTATTTACCATATTTGAGGATTTTAACTTCAAATCATAGAGCGAGGTTTCGTATTATTTAGATCCAAGAAAAGACATATGACAATGTTGTTTCCAATACAAATGATAAAAATCAATGTGTTTTCATTAGAATTAACTAAAATGTTCCTGATTTTCCGTTTATATTACCGATGGAAGATGTACACGTAAAACCGCTCTATCCGGCTGAAACGTCGATATATGCAATAAAAACCGAACTTCTCCCCTTTTCAATATTATTCAGTATTTTAACGAGTAACAAATGGTTGATTGAAAATGAAGTATTTAAGGTTAATTTCTAATCAATTATGTGTTTGCATCATTTTTCGTATATAATGAATTAATAACAATAAACTGAAAATTCAAAAACGTGGAAAAACGGCAAAATATTGCCTATTTCGATGATATTTTGTTCAAATCACATAAAGGAAAAGGGGATGGTAAACGTCAAAATATTGCTAAATTCGATGATTTTTCGTACAAACAAAATGCAAGAAAACTTGCTTAAAATGCAATATTATGCGAAATTCTGAGATTTGAAGGCCAAATCACATATCTGATACCACATGAAATAGTATCGAAATATTGGTAAAAATGATATATTTACGTAATATCAAACTACATGAAAAAAGTGAAAAAGTCACTATTTAACCATATTTGAGGATTTTAACTTCAAATCATAGAGCGAGATTTCGTATTACTTAGATCCAAGAAAAGACATATGAAATGTTGTTTCCAATACAAATGATAAAAATCAATGTTTTTTCATTAGAATTAACTAAAATGTTCCTGATTTTCGTTTATATTACCGATGGAAGATGTACACGAAAACCGCTCTAATCCGGCTGAAACGTCGATATATGCAATGAAAAAGAACTTCTCCCCTTTTCAATATATTACTCAGTATTTTAACGAGAACAAATAGTTGATTGAAAATGAAGTATATAAGGTTATTTCTAATCAATTATGTGTTTGCATCATTTGTATCGTATATATAATGAATTAATAACCATAACTGAAAATTCACAAAAACGAAAAACGGCAAAATATTGCCTAATTCGATGATGTTTTGTTTAAATCACATAAAGGAAAAGGGATGATAATCATCAAAATATTGCTAAATTCGATGATTTTTCGTACGAAACAAAATGCAAGAAAACTTGCTTAAAATGCAATATTATGCGAAATTCTGAGATTTGAAGGCCAAATCACATATCTGGATACCACATGAAATAGTATCGAAATATTGGTAAAAATGATATATTTACGTAATAACAAACTATATGAAAAAAGTGAAAAAGTCACTATTTTACCATATTTGAGGATTTTAACTTCAAATCATAAAGCGAGGTTTCGTATTATTTAGATCCAAGAAAAAACATATGACAATGTTGTTTCCAATACAAATGATAAAAAACAATGTTTTTCATTAGAATTAACTAAAATGTTTCTGATTTTCGTTTATATTACCGAGGAAGATGTACACGTAAAACCGCTCTAATCCGGCTGAAACGTCGATATATGCAATAAAACCGAACTTCTCCCCTTTTCAATATTACTCAGTATTTTAACGAGAACAAATGTTGATTGAAAATGAAGTATTTAAGGTTAATTTCTAATCAATTATGTGTTTGCATCATTTTATCGTATATATAATGAATTAATAACATAAACTGAAAATTAACAAAAACGTTGAAAAACGGCAAAATATTGCCTATTCGATGATATTTTGTTCAAATCACATAAAGGAAAAGGGATGGTAAACGTCAAAATATTGCTAAATTCGATGATTTTTCATACGAAACAAAATGCAAGAAAACTTGTTTAAAATGCAATATTATGCGAAATTCTGAGATTTGAAGGCCAAATCACATATCGTGATACTACATGAAATAGTATCGAAATATTGGTAAAAACGAATATATTTACGTAAACAAACTACATGGAAAACGTGAAAAAGTCACTATTTTACCATATTGAGGATTTTAACTTCAAATCATAGAGCGAGGTTTCGATTATTTAGATCCAAGAAAAACATATGACAATGTTGTTTCCAATACAAATGATAAAAATCAATGTGTTTTCATTAGAATTAACTAAAATGTTCCTTATTTTCCGTTTATATTACCGATGGAAGATGTACACGAAAACCGCTCTATTCCGGCTGAAACGTCGATTATGCAATAAAAACAGAACTTCTTCCCTTTTCAATCTCTTAATCAGTATTTTAACGAGAAACAAATAGTTGATTGAAAATGAAGTATTTAAGGTTATTATCTAATTAATTAAGTGTTTGCATCATTTTTATCGTATATATAGTGAATTAATACCCATAAACTGAAAATTCACAAAAACGTGGAAAAACGGCAAAATATTGCCTAATTCGATGATATTTTGTTTAAATCACATAGAGGAAAAGGGGATGATAAACGTCAAAATATTGCTAAATTCGATGATTTTTCGTACGATACAAAATGCAAAAAAACTTGCTTAAAATGCAATATTATGCGACATTCTGAGATTTGAAGGCCAAATCACATATCGTGATACTACATGAAGTAGTATCGAAATATTGGTAAAAACGAATATATTTACGTAAATCACGCTACATGGAAAACGTGAAAAAAGTCACTATTTTACCATATATGAGGATTTTAACTTCAAATCATTGAGCGAGGTTTCGAATTATTTAGATCCAAGAAAAGACATATGACAATGTTGTTTCCAAAACAAATGATAAAAATCAATGTGTTTTCATTAGAATTAACTAAAATGTTCCTTATTTTCCGTTTATATTACCGATGGAAGATGTACACGTAAAACCGCTCTAATCCGGCTGAAACGTCGATATATGCAATGAAAACAGAACTTCTCCCCTTTTCAATATATTACTCAGTATTTTAACGAGAAACAAATTGTTGATTGAAAATGAAGTATATAAGGTTATTATATAATCAATTATGTGTTTGCATCATTTGTATCGTATATATAATGAATTAATAACCATAGACTGAAAATTCACAAAACGAGGAAAAACGGCAAAATATTGCCTAATTCGATGATGTTTTGTTTAAATCACATAAAGGAAAAGGAGATGATAATCATCAAAATATTGCTAAATTCGATGATTTTTCGTACGAAACAAAATGCAAGAAAACTTGCTTAAAATGCAATATTATGCGAAATTCTGAGATTTGAAGGCCAAATCACACATCTGGATACCACATGAAATAGTATCGAAATATTGGTAAAAATGAATATATTTACGTAATATCAAACTTTATGAAAAACGTGAAAAAGTCACTATTTTACCATATTTGAAGATTTTAACTTCAAATCATAGAATGAGGTTTCGTATTATTTAGATCCAAGAAAAGACATATGACAATGTTGTTTCCAATACAAATGATAAAAAACAATGTGTTTTCATTAGAATTAACTAAAATGTTCCTGATTTTCCGTTTATATTACCGAGGGAAGATGTACACGTAAAACCGCTCTAATCCGGCTGAAACGTCTATATATGCAATAAAAACCGAACTTCTCCCGTTTTCAATATCCTGCTCAGTATTTTAACGAGAAACAAATGGTTGATTGAAAATGAAGTATTTAAGGTTAATTTCTAATCAATTATGTGTTTGCATCATTTTTATCGTATATATAATGAATTAATAACCATAGACTGAAAATTCACAAAAACGTGGAAAAACGGCAAAATATTGCCTAATTCGATGATATTTTCTTTAAATCATATAAAGGAAAAGGAGATGATAATCGTCAAAATATTACTAAATTCGATGATTTTTCGTACGAAACAAAATGCAAGAAAACTTGCTTAAAATGCAATATTAAGCGAAATTCTGAGATTAGAAGGCCAAATCACATATCGTGATACTAAATGAAATAGTATCGAAAATATTGGTAAAAAATGAATATATTTACGTAATATCAAACTACATGAAAAACGTGAAAAAAGTCACTATTTTACCATATTTGAGGATTTTAACTTCAAATCATAGAGCGAGGTTTCGTATTATTTAGATCCAAGAAAAGACATATGACAATGTTGTTTCCAATACAAATGATAAAAACCAATGTGCTTTCATTAGAATTAACTAAAAGGTTCCTGATTTTCCGTTTATATAACCGATGGAAGATGTACACGTAAAACCGCTCTAATCCGGCTGAAACGTCGATATATGCAATAAAAACCGAACTTCTCCCCTTTTCAATATCCTACTCAGTATTTTAACGAGAAACAAATGGTTGATTGAAAATGAAGTATTTAAGGTTAATTTCTAATCAATTATGTGTTTGCATCATTTTTATCGTATATTTAATGAATTAATAACAATAAACTGAAAATTCACAAAAACGTGGAAAAACGGCAAAATATTGCCTAATTCGTTGATATTTTGTTTAAATCACATAAAGGAAAAGGTGATGATAAACGTCAAAATATTGCTAAATTCGATGATTTTTCGTACGAAACAAAATGCAAGAAAACTTGCTTAAAATGCAATATGATGCGAAATTCTGAGATTTGAAGGCCAAATCACATATCGTGATACTACATGAAATAGTATCGAAATATTGGTAAAAATGAATATAATCCCTCTCTTAAGCCTCTGCATCACTCTCTTGAGCCTTTGCATCACTCTCTTAAGCCTCTGCAACACTCTCTTCAGCCTATGCATCACTCTCTTAAGCCTCTGCATCCCTCTCTTGAGCCTCTGCATCCCTCTCTTAAGCCTCTGCAACACTCTCTTCAGCCTCTGCATCCCTCTCTTAAGCCTCTGCATCCCTTTTTGAGCTCTGCATCACTTTCTTAAGCCTCTGCATCCCTCTCTTAAGCCTCTACATCATTCTCTTGTGCCTCTGCATCACTCTCTTGAACCTCTGCATCACTCTCTTTAGCCTCTGCATCTCTTTCTTCAGCCTCTGCATCCCTCTCTTAAGCCTCTGCATCACTCTCTTGAGCCTTTGCATCACTCTCTTGAGCCTCTGCATCCCTCTCTTAAGCCTCTGCAACACTCTCTTCAGCCTATGCATCACACTCTTAAGCCTCTGCATCCCTCTCTTGAGCCTCTGCATCCCTCTCTTAAGCCTCTGCAACACTCTCTTCAGCCTCTGCATCCCTCTCTTAAGCCTCTGCATCCCTTTTTTGATCCTCTGCATCACTTTCTTAAGCCTCTGCATCCCTCTCTTAAGCCTCTGCATCCCTTTTTTGAGCCTCTGCATCACTTTCTTAAGCCTCTGCATCCCTCTCTTAAGCCTCTGCATCCCCTTTTTTGAGCCTCTGCATCACTTTCTTAAGCCTCTGCATCGCTTTCGTGAGCATCCCCTTTAGTTTTCAAAATATTCCAAACATCCCAAATTCGACCCTTGAGCCATATTTTAGGGCCAAATTCTGGCTCTCTGCACGTATTTGCAGTTTGAAATTTCGACTTTTTATACCGAAAATATGCCAATTACAGAGAGCGGAGATGAGTCACATTTTGCCCAAACCCTCTTTGCAGTTTTCAAAATATCTCAAACATCCCAAATTCGACGCTTGAGCCATATTTTGGAGCCAAATTCTAGCTCTCGGCAGGTGTTCGCAGTTTGAAGTTACGCCTTTATATACCGAAAATACGCCAATTACTGAGAGCAGCGATGGGTCACATTTTGCCCAAACCCCCCTGTAGTTTTGATAATAACCCAAACATTCCAAGTTCCGCGCGTGAGCCATATTTTGGAGCTAAATTTTGGCTCTCTGCACGTGTTCGCAGTTTGAAATTACGACTTTTTATTCCGAAAATATGCTAATTACTGAGAGCGGCGCTAGGTCACATTTTGCTCAAACCCCCCTGCAGTTTTCAAAATTTCCCAAACATCCCAATTTCGACGCTAGATCCATATTTTGGAGCCAAATTCTGGTTCTCTGCGTATTCGAAGTTTGAAATTACGACATTTTATACCGAAAATATGCCAATTAATGAGAGCGGCGATAAGGCTCGTTTTGCCCAAAACCCCCTGCAGTTTTCAAAATATCCCAAACAATCCAAGTTCGACACGTGAGCCATATTTTGGAGCAAAATTCTGGCTCTCTGCACGTATTCGCAGTTTGAAATTACGTCTTTTTATACCCAAAATATGTTAATTACAGAGAGCAGCGATGGGTCACATTTATCCCAAACCCCCCTCTGCTGTTTTCAAAATAACCCAAACATCCCAAATTCTAAGCTTGAGCCATATTTTTTAGCCAAATTCTGGCTCTCTGCACGTATTCGCAGTTTGAAATTAGTACTTTTTATACCGAACATATGCCAATTACTGAGAGCGACGATGGGTCACATTTTGCCGCAACCCCTCTGCAGTTTTCAAAATATCCCAAACATCCCAAATTCGACACTTGAGCCATATTTTAGAGCCAAAGTCTGGCTCTCTTCACGTATTTGCAGTTTGAAATTTCGACTTTTTATACCAAAAATATGCCAATTACTGAGATCGGAGATGGGTCACATTTTGCCCAAACCCTCCCTGCAGTTTTCAAAATATCTCAAACCTCCCAAATTCGACGCTAGATCCATATTTTGGAGTCAAATTCTGGCTCTCTGCACGTATTCGCATTTTGATATTAAGAATTTTTATACCGAATTTATGCCAATTACTGAAAGCTGCGATGGGTCACATTTTGCCCAAACACCCCCTGCAGTTTTCAAAATATCCCAAACATCCCGATTTCGACGCTTGAGCCATATTTTGGAGCCAAATTCTAGCTCTCGACACGTGTTCGCAGTTTGAAATTACGACTTTTAATACCAAAAATATGCTAATTACTAAGAGCTGCGATGGGTTCTTCTTTGCCCAAACCCCCCCTGCAGTTTTCAAAATATCCCAAACATTCCAAGTTCGACTCGTTAACCATAATTTGGAGCCAAATTCTGGCTCTCTGCACGTATTCGCAGTTTAAAAATACGTCTTTTTAAACCGAAAATATGCCAACTACTGAAAGCGGCAATGGATCACATTTTGACTTAACCCACCCTGCAGTTTTCAAAATATCCAAAAACATCCCAAATTCAACGCTTGAGCCATATTTTGGAGCTCAATTCTGGCTCTCTGCATATATTCGCAATTTGAAATTATGACTTCTTATACCGAAAATATGCAAATTACTGAGAGCGGCGATGGGTCACATATTGGGTTAATCCCCCCCCCCCCACATCTTCAGTTTTCAAAATATCCCAAACATCCCGAATTCGACGCTTGAGCCATATTTTGGAGCCTAATTCTAGCTCTCGGCACGTGTTCGCAGTTTGAAGTTACGATTTTTATACCGAAAATACGCCAATTACTGTGAGCAGCGAAGGGTCACATTTGGCCAAACCCCTCTGCAGTTTTGAAAATATCCCAAACTTTCCAAGTTCGGCACGTGAGCCATATTTTGGAGCTAAATTCTGGCTCTCTGCACGTGTTCCCAGTTTGAAATTACGACTTTTTATTCAGAAAATATGAAAATGAAAATATGAAATGAAAATATGAAAATATTGAAAATGAAGTATTTAAGGTTATTATCTAATCAATTATGTGTTTGCATCAATTTTATCGTATATATAATGAATTAATAACCATAGACTGAAAATTCACAAAAACGTGGAAAAACGGCAAAATATTGCCTAATTCGATGATATTTTGTTTAAATCACATAAAGGAAAAAGAGATGATAATCGTCAAAATATTGCTAAATTCGATGATTTTTCGTACGAAACAAAATGCAAGAAAACTTGCTTAAAATGCAATATTGTGCGAAATTCTGAGATTAGAAGGCCAAATCACATATCGTGATACGAAATGAAATAGTATCGAAATATTGGTAAAAATGAATATATTTACGTAATATCAAACTACATGAAAAACGTGAAAAAAGTCACTATTTTACCATATTTGAGGATTTTAACTTCAAATCATAGAGCGAGGTTTCGTATTATTTAGATCCAAGAAAAGACATATGACAATGTTGTTTCCAATACAAATGATAAAAACCAATGTGTTTTCATTAGAATTAACTAAAATGTTCCTGATTTTCCGTTTATATAACCGATGGAAGATGTACACGTAAAACCGCTCTAATCCGGCTGAAACGTCGATATATGCAATAAAAACCGAACTTCTCCCCTTTTCAATATCCTACTCAGTATTTTAACGAGAAACAAATGGTTGATTGAAAATGAAGTATTTAAGGTTAATTTCTAATCAATTATGTGTTTGCATCATTTTTATCGTATATTTTTTGAATTAATAACAATAAACTGAAAATTCACAAAACGTGGAAAAACGGCAAAATATTGCCTAATTCATTGATATTTTGTTTAAATCACATAAAGGAAAAGGGGATGATAAACGTCAAAATATTGCTAAATTCGATGATATTTCGTACGAAACAAAATGCTAGAAAACTTGCTTAAAATGCAATATGATGCGAAATTCTGAGATTTGAAGGCCAAATCACATATCGTGATACTACATGAAATAGTAACGAAATATTGGTAAAAATGAATATATTTACGTAATATCAAACTACATGAAAAAAGTGAAAAAGTCACTATTTAACCATATTTGAGGATTTTAACTTCAAATCATAGAGCGAGATAGCGTATTACTTAGATCCAAGAAAAGACATATGAAATGTTGTTTCCAATACAAATGATAAAAATCAATGTGTTTTCATTAGAATTAACTAAAATGTTCCTGATTTTCCGTTTATACTACCGATGGAAGATGTACACGAAAACCGCTCTATTCCGGCTGAAACGTCGATTTATGCAATAAAAACAGAACTTCTCCCCTTTTCAATCTCTTACTCAGTATTTTAACGAGAAACAAATAGTTGATTGAAAATGAAGTATTTAAGGTTATTATCTAATCAATAAAGTGTTTGCATCATTTTTATCGTATATATAGTGAATTAATACCCATAAACTGAAAATTCACAAAAACGTGGAAAAACGGCAAAATATTGCCTAATTCGATGATATTTTGTTTAAATCACATACAGGAAAAGGGGATGATAAACCTCAAAATATTGCTAAATTCGATGATTTTTCGTACGATACAAAATGCAAGAAAACTTGCTTAAAATGCAATAATATGCGACATTCTGAGATTTGAAGGCCAAATCACATATCGTGATACTACATGAAGTAGTATCGAAATATTGGTAAAAACGAATATATTTACGTAAAATCACGCTACATGGAAAACGTGAAAAAAGTCACTATTTTACCATATATGAGGATTTTAACTTCAAATCATAGAGCGAGGTTTCGAATTATTTAGATCCAAGAAAAGACTCAAGAGAGTGATGCAGAGGCTCAAGAGAATGATGCAAAGGCTTAAGAGAGGGATGCAGAGGCTCAAGAGTGGGATGTAGAGGCTCAAGAGAGTGATGCAGAGGCTCAAGAGAGTGATGCAGAGGCTGAAGAGAGAGATGCAGAGGCTTAAGAGAGTGATGCAGAGGTTCAAGAGAGTGATGCAGAAGCACAAGAGTATGATGTAGAGGCTTAAGAGAGGGGTGCAGAGGCTCAAGAGAATGATGCAGGGGCTCAAGAGAATGATGCAGAGGCTTAAGAGAGTAATGCAGAGGCTCAAGAGTGATGCAGAGGATGAAGAGAGGGATGCAAAGGCTTAAGAGAGTAATGCAGAGGCTCAAGTGAGTGATGCAGAGGATGAAGAGAGGGATGCAGAGGTTCAAGAGAATGATGCAGAGGCTCAAGAGAGTGATGCAGAGGATGAATCACTTTCTTATCACTTCGATCACTTTCTTAAGCCTCTGCATCACTCTCTTATGCCTTTGCATCACTCTCGTAAGCCTCTGAATCACTCTCTTGAGCCTCTGCATCCCTCTCTTGAACCTCTGCATCTCTCCCAAGAGCCTCTGCATCCCTCTCTTGTTCCTCTTCATCCCTCACTTGAGCCTCTGCATCCCTCTCATGAGCCTTTGCATCCATCACTTGAGCCTTTGCATCACTCTCTTAAGCCACTGCATCCCTCTCCTGAACCTCTGCGTCACTCTCAAGAGCCTCTGCATCCACCTCTTGTGCCTCTGCTTCCCTCACTTGAGCCTCTGCATCCCTCTCTTGAGCCCCTGCATCCCTCTCTTGAGCCTCTGCATCCCTCTCTTAAGCCTCTGCATCACTCTCTTAAGCCTCTGCATCACTCTCGTAAGCCTCTGAATCACTCTGTTGAGCCTCTGCTTCACTCTCTTGAGCCTCTCCATCACTCTCATGGGCCTCTGCATCTCTCTCTTAAGCCTCTGCATCATTTTCTTCAGCCTCTGCATCCTCTCTTAAGCCTCTGCATCATTCTCTTCAGCCTTTGCATTCTCCTCTTAAGCCTCTACATCACTCTCTTTAGCCTCTGCATCCCTCTCTTAAGCCTCTGCATCATTCTCTTGAGCCCCTGCATCATTATCTTGATCTTGAGCCTCTACATCCATCTCATAAGCCTCTACATCATTCTCTTTTGCCTCTGCATCACTCGCTTGAACCTCTGCATCACTCTCTTAGGCCTCTGAATCTCTCTCTTCAGCCTCTGCATCCCTCTCTTAAGCCTCTGCATCACTCTCTAGAGCCTTTGTATCACTCTCTTGAGCCTCTGCATCCCTCTCTTAAGCCTCTGCAACACTCTCTTCTGCCTATGCATCACTCTCATAAGCCTCTGCATCCCTCTCTTTAGCCTCTGCATCCCTCTCTTGAGCCTCTGCATCCCTCTCTTAAACCTCTGCAACACTCGCTTCAGCCTCTGCATCATTCTCTTAAGCCTTTGCATCACTCTGTTTAGCCTCTGCATCCCTCTCTTAAGCCTCCGCATCCCTTTTTTGGGCCTCTGCATCACTTTCTTAAGCCTCTGCATCCCTTTCGTGAGCCTCTGCATCATTCTCTTGAACTCCTGCATCCCTCTCATGAGCCTCTGCATCCCTCTCCTGAGCCTATGCATCACTCTCTTAAGCCTCTGCATCCCTCTCCTAAGCCTCTGCATCCCTTTTTTGAGCCTCTGCTTCACTTTATTAAGCCTCTGCATCCCTTTTTTGAGACTCTGCATCACTTTCTTAAGCTTCTGCATCCCTTTCTTCAGCCTCTGCATCATTGTCATGAACTCCTGCGTCTCTCTCATGAGCCTCTGCATCCTTCTCCTAAGCCTTTGCATCACTCTCTTAAGCCTCTGCATCCCTCTCTTAAGCCTCTGCATCCTCTCTTGTGCCTCTGCATCCCTCACTTGAGCCTCTGCATCCCTCTCTTGAGCCCCTGCATCCCTCTCTTAAGCTTCTGCATCACTCTCTTAAGCCTGTGCATCACTCTCGTAAGCCACTGAATCACTCTCTTGAGCCTCTGCATCCCTCTCTTGAGCCTCTCTATCACTCTCTTGAGCCTCTGCGTCACTCTCTTGAGCCTTTGCATCACTCTCTTAAGCCTCTGCATCCCTCTCTTGAGCCTCTGCATCACTCTCAAGAGCCTCTGCATCCCTCTCTTGTGCTTCTGCATCCCTCACTTGGGCCTCTGCATCCCTCTCTTGAGCCTCTGCATCCCTCTCTTAAGTCTCTGCATTACTCTCTTGAGCCTCTGCATCCCTCTCCTAAGACTTTGCCTCACTCTCTTAAGCATCTGCATCACTATCTTGAGCCCCTGCATACCTCTCTCAAGCCTCTGCATCACTCTCTTGAGCCTCTGCATCACCCTCTTAAGTCTCTGCATTACTCTCTTGAGCCTCTGCATCCCTCTCCTAAGACTCTGCCTCACTCTTTTAAGCCTGTGCATCACTCTCTTGAGCCTCTGCATCCCTCTCTTGAGCCTCTGCATCCCTCTCTTGGGCCTCTACATCCCTCTCTTGAGCCTCTGCATCCCTCTCTTAAGCCTCTGCATCACTCTCTTGAGCCCCTGCATCCCTCTCTCAAGCCTCTGCATCACTCTCTTGAGCCTCTGCATCACCCTCTTAAGTCTCTGCATTACTCTCTTGAGCCTCTGCATCCCTCTCCTAAGCCTCTGCCTCACTCTCTTCAGCCTCTGCATCACTCTCTTGAGCCTCTGCATCACCCTCTTAAGTCTCTGCATTACTCTCTTGAGCCTCTGCATCCCTCTCCTAAGCCTCTGCCTCACTCTCTTAAGCCTGTGCATCACTCTCTTGAGCCTCTGCATCCCTCTCTTGAGCCTCTGCATCCCTCTCTTGTGCCTCTGCATCCCTCTCTTGGGCCTCTACATCCCTCTCTTGAGCCTCTGCATCCCTCTCTTAAGCCTCTGCATCACTCTCTTGAGCCCCTGCATCCCTCTCTCAAGCCTCTGCATCACTCTCTTGAGCCTCTGCATCACCCTCTTAAGTCTCTGCATTACTCTCTTGAGCCTCTGCATCCCTCTCCTAAGCCTCTGCCTCACTCTCTTCAGCCTCTGCATCACTCTCTTGAGCCTCTGCATCACCCTCTTAAGTCTCTGCATTACTCTCTTGAGCCTCTGCATCCCTCTCCTAAGCCTCTGCCTCACTCTCTTAAGCCTGTGCATCACTCTCTTGAGCCTCTGCATCCCTCTCTTGAGCCTCTGCATCCCTCTCTTGAGCCTCTGCATCCCTCTCTTGGGCCTCTACATCCCTCTCTTGAGCCTCTGCATCCCTCTCTTAAGCCTCTGCATCACTCTCTTGAGCCCCTGCATCCCTCTCTCAAGCCTCTGCATCACACTCTTGAGCCTCTGCATCACCCTCTTATGTCTCTGCATTACTCTCTTGAGCCTCAGCATCCCTCTTTTAAGCCTCTGCATCACTCTCTTGAGCCTTTGCATCACTCTCTTGTCCCTCTACATCTCTCTCTTATGCCTCTGCAACACTATCTTCAGCCTCTGCATCACTCTCTTAGGCCTCTGCATCCCTCACTTGAGCCTCTGCATCCCTCTCTTAAACATCTGCTACACTCTATTCCGCCTCTGTATCACTCTCTTAAGCCTCTGCATCACTCTCTACAGCCTCTGCATCACTCCCTAGAGCCCCCGCATCCGTCTCTCAAGCCTCTGCATCCCTCCCCTGAGCCTATGCATGCCTCTTTTAAGCCTCTTTATCACTCTCTTCAGCCTCTGCATCACTCTCCATAGCCTCTGCATCACTCTCTTCAGCCTCTGCTTCACCCTCTTAAGCCTCTGCTTCCCTCTCTTGATCCTGTGCATCACTCTCTTGAGCCTCTGCAGCACTCTCTTGATTGTCTGCATCACTCTCTTGAGCCTCTGCATCACTCTCTTGAGCCTCTCTATCACTCTCTTGAGCCTCTGCATCACTCTCCTGAGCCTCTGAATCACTCTCTTAAGCCTCTGCATCCCTCTCTTGATTCTCGGCATCAATCTCTTGAGCCTCTGCATCATACCCTTGAGCCTCTGCATCCCTCTCTTAAGCCTCTACATCATTCTCTTGAGCCTCTGCATCAATCTCTTGAGCCTTGATCATAAAGCGACGTTTCGTATTATTTAGATCCTAGAAAAGACATATAAAAATGTTGTTTCCAATACAAATGATAAAAATCAATGTGTTTTCATTAGAATTAACTAAAATGTTCCTGATTTTCCGTTTATATAACCGATGGAAGATATACATGTAAAACCGCTCTAATCCAGCTGAAACGTCGATATATGCAATTAAAACAGAACTTCTCGCATTTTCAATATCTTACTGAGTATTTTATCGAGAAACAAATAGTTGATTGAAAATGAAGTATTTAAGTTTTTTCTAATCAATTATGTGTTTGCATCATTTTTATCGTATATTTAATGAATTATTAACAATAAACTGAAAATACACAAAAACGTGGAAAACGGCAAAATATTGCCGAATTCGATGGTATTTTGTTTAAATCACATAAATGAAAAGAGGATGATAAACGTCAAAATACTGCTAAATTCAATGATTTTTAGTACAAAACAAAAAGCAAGAAAACTTTCTTAAAAATGAAATATTATGCGAAATTCTCAGACTTAAGGCCAAATCACATATCGTGAGAAAACATGAAAAATTATCGAAATATTAGTAAAAAACGAATATATTTACGTACAATCACACTACATGAAAAACGTGAAAAAAATCGCTATTTTCGAAATTTGAGAATTTTAACTTCAAATCATAAAGCGAGGTTTCGTATTATTTAGATCGTAGAAAAGACATATAAAGATGTTGTTTCCAATACAAATGATAAAAATCAATGTCTTTTCATTACCTCACTTTCATCCCTCACTTGAGCCTCAAAACTACATGGCTCAAGTTATATCAAACTACATGGAAAACGTGAAAAAAGTCACTATTTTACCATATATGAGGATTTTAACTTCAAATCATTTAGCGAGGTTTCGTATTATTTAGATACAAGAAAAGACATATGACAATGTTGTTTCCAATACAAATGATAAAAATCAATGTGTTTTCATTAGAATTTACTAAAATGTTCCTGATTTTCCGTTTATATTACCGATGGAAGATGTCGGTAAAACCGCTCTATTCCGGCTGAAACGTCGATATATGCAATAAAAACAGAACTTCTCCCCTCTTCAATCTCTTACTCAGTATTTTAACGAGAAACAAATAGTTGATTGAAAATGAAGTTTTTAAGGTTATTATCTAATCAATTATGTGTTTGCATGATTTTTACGTATATATAGTGAATTAATACCTATAAACTGAAAATTCACAAAAACGTGGAAAAACGGCAAAATATTGCCTAATTCGATGATATTTTGTTTAAATCACATTGAGAAAAAGGGGATGATAATCGTCAATATATTGCTAAATTCGATGATTTTTCGTACGAAACAAAATGCAAGAAAACTTGCTTAAAATGCTATATTATGCGACATTCTGTGATTTGAAGGCCAAATCACATATCGTGATACTACATGAAATAGTATCGAAATATTGGTAAAAATGAATATATTTACGTAATATCAAACTACATGGAAAACGTGAAAAAAGTCGCTATATAACCAATTATGAGGATTTTAACTTCAAATCATAGAGCGAGGTTTCGTATTATTTAGATCCAAGAAAAGACATATGACAATATTGTTTCCAATACAAATGATAAAAATCAATGTGTTTTCATTAGAATTTACTAAAATGTTCCTGATTTTCCGTTTATATTACCGATGGAAGATGTCGGTAAAACCGCTCTATTCCGGCTGAAACGTCGATATATGCAATAAAAACAGAACTTCTCCCCTTTTCAATCTCTTACTCAGTATTTTAACGAGAAACAAATAGTTGATTGAAAATGAAGTTTTTAAGGTTATTATCTAATCAATTATGTGTTTGCATCATTTTTACGTATATATCGTGAATTAATACCCATAAACTGAAAATTCACAAAAACGTGGAAAAACGGCAAAATATTGCCTAATTCGATGATATTTTGTTTAAATCACATTGAGAAAAAGGGGATGATAATCGTCAATATATTGCTAAATTCGATGATTTTTCGTACGAAACAAAATGCAAGAAAACTTGCTTAAAATGCTATATTATGCGACGTTCTGAGATTTGAAGGCCAAATCACATATCGTGATACTACATGAAATAGTATCGAAATATTGGTAAAAATGAATATATTTACGTAATATCAAACTACATGGAAAACGTGAAAAAAGTCACTATTTTACCATATATGAGGATTTTAACTTCAAATCATAGAGCGAGGTTTCGTTTTATTTAGATACAAGAAAAGACATATGACAATGTTGTTTCCAATACAAATGATAAAAATCAATGTGTTTTCATTAGAATTTACTAAAATGTTCCTGATTTTCCGTTTATATTACCGATGGAAGATGTACACGTAAAACCGCTCTATTCCGGCTGAAACGTCGATATGTGCAATAAAAACAGAACTTCTCCCCTTTTCAATCTCTTACTCAGTATTTTAACGAAAAACAAATAGTCGATTGAAAATGAAGTTTTTAAGGTTATTATCTAATCAATTATGTGTTTGCATTATTTTTACGTATATATAGTGAATTAATACCCATAAACTGAAAATTCACAAAAACGTGGAAAAACGGCAAAATATTGCCTAATTCGATGATATTTTGTTTAAATCACTTTGAGAAAAAGGGGATGATAATCGTCAATATATTGCTAAATTCGATGATTTTTCGTACGAAACAAAATGCAAGAAAACTTGCTTAAAATGCTATATTATGCGACATTCTGAGATTTGAAGGCCAAATCACATATCGTGATACTACATGAAATAGTATCGAAATATTGGTAAAAATGAATATATTTACGTAATATCAAACTACATGGAAAACGTGAAAAAAGTCACTAATTTACCATATATGAGGATTTTAACTTCAAATCATAGAGCGAGGTTTCGTATTATTTAGATACAAGAAAAGACATATTACAATGTTGTTTCCAATACAAATGATAAAAATCAATGAGTTTTCATTAGAATTTACTAAAATGTTCCTGATTTTCCGTTTATATTACCCATGGAAGATGTACACGTAAAACCGCTCTATTCCGGATGAAACGTCGATATATGCAATAAAAACAGAACTTCTCCCCTTTTTAATCTCTTACTCAGCATTTTAACGAGAAACAAATAGTCGATTGAAAATGAAGTTTTTAAGGTTATTATCTAATCAATTATGTGTTTGCATCATTTTTACGTATATATAGTGAATTAATACCCGTAAACTGAAAATTCACAAAAACGTGGAAAAAACGGCAAAATATTGCCTAATTCGATGATATTTTGTTTAAATCACATAGAGGAAAAGGGGATGATAAACGTCAAAATATTGCTAAATTCGATGATTTTTCGTACGAAACAAAATGCAAGAAAACTCGCTTAAAATGCTTTATTATGCGACATTCTGAGATTTGAATGCCAAATCACATATCGTGATACTACATGAAGTAGTATCGAAATATTGGTAAAAACGAATATATTTACGTAAAATCACACTACATGGAAAACGTGAAAAAAGTCACTATTTAACCATATATGAGGATTTTAACTTCAAATCATAGAGCGAGGTTTCGTATTATTTAGATCCAAGAAAAGACATGACAATGTTGTTTCCAATACAAATGATGAAAATCAATGTGTTTTCATTAGAATTACCTAAAATGTTCCTGATTTTCCGTTAATATTACCGATGGAAGATGTACACGAAAACCGCTCTATTCCAGCTGAAACGTCGATATATGCAATAAAAACAGAACTTCTCCCCTTTTCAATATCTTACTCAGTATTTTAACGAGAAACAAATAGATGATTGAAAGTGAAGTAATTAAGGTAAATTTCTAATCAATTATGTGTTTGCATCATTTATATTGAATAATTAATTAATTAATAACAATAAACTGAAAATTCACAAAAACGTGGAAAAACGGCAAAATATTGCCTAATTCGATGATATTTTTTTTAAATCACTTTGAGAAAAAGGGGATGATAATCGTCAATATATTGCTAAATTCGATGATTTTTCGTACGAAACAAAATGCAAGAAAACTTGCTTAAAATGCTATATTATGCGACATTCTGAGATTTGAAGGCCAAATCACATATCGTGATACTACATGAAATAGTATCGAAATATTGGTAAAAATGAATATATTTACGTAATATCAAACTACATGGAAAACGTGAAAAAAGTCACTAATTTACCATATATGAGGATTTTAACTTCAAATCATAGAGCGAGGTTTCGTATTATTTAGATACAAGAAAAGACATATGACAATGTTGTTTCCAATACAAATGATAAAAATCAATGTGTTTTCATTAGAATTTACTAAAATGTTCCTGATTTTCCGTTTATATTACCGATGGAAGATGTACACGTAAAACCGCACTATTCCGGATGAAACGTCGATATATGCAATAAAAACAGAACTTCTTCCCTTTTTAATCTCATACTCAGCATTTTAACGAGAAACAAATAGTCGATTGAAATGAAGTTTTTAAGGTTATTATCTAATCAATTATGTGTTTGCATCATTTTACGTATATATAGTGAATTAATACCCGTAAACTGAAAATTCACAAAAACGTGGAAAAACGGCAAAATATTGCCTAATTCGATGATATTTTGTTTAAATCACATAGAGGAAAATGGGATGATAAACGTCAAAATATTGCTAAATTCGATGATTTTTCGTACGAAACAAAATGCAAGAAAACTCGCTTAAAATGCTATATTATGCGACATTCTGAGATTTGAAGGCCAAATCACATATCGTGATACTACATGAAATAGTATCGAAATATTGGTAAAAATGAATATATTTACGTAATATCAAACTACATGGAAAACGTGAAAAAAGTCACTATTTTACCAAATATGAGGATTTTATTTTCAAATCATAGAGCGAGGTTTCGTATTATTTAGATCCAAGAAAAGACATATGACAATGTTGTTTCCAATACAAATGATAAAAATCAATGTGTTTTCATTAGAATTTGCTAAAATGTTCCTGATTTTCCGTTTATATTACCGATGGAAGATGTCAGTAAAACCGCTCTATTCCGGCTGAAACGTCGATATATGCAATAAAAACAGAACTTCTCCCCTTTTCAATTTCTTACTCAGTATTTAACGAGAAACAAATAGTTGATTGAAAATGAAGTTTTTAAGGTTATTATCTAATCAATTATGTGTTTGCATTATTTTTACGTATATATAGTGAATTAATACCCATAAACTGAAAATTCACAAAAACGTGGAAAAACGGCAAAATATTGCCTAATTCGATGATATTTTGTTTAAATCACTTTGAGAAAAAGGGGATGATAATCGTCAATATATTGCTAAATTCGATGATTTTTCGTACGAAACAAAATGCAAGAAAACTTGCTTAAAATGCTATATTATGCGACATTCTGAGATTTGAAGGCCAAATCACATATCGTGATACTACATGAAATAGTATCGAAATATTGGTAAAAATGAATATATTTACGTAATATCAAACTACATGGAAAACGTGAAAAAAGTCACTAATTTACCATATATGAGGATTTTAACTTCAAATCATAGAGCGAGGTTTCGTATTATTTAGATACAAGAAAAGACATATGACAATGTTGTTTCCAATACAAATGATAAAAATCAATGTGTTTTCATTAGAATTTACTAAAATGTTCCTGATTTTCCGTTTATATTACCGATGGAAGATGTACACGTAAAACCGCTCTATTCCGGATGAAACGTCGATATATGCAATAAAAACAGAACTTCTCCCCTTTTTAATCTCTTACTCAGCATTTTAACGAGAAACAAATAGTCGATTGAAAATGAAGTTTTTAAGGTTATTATCTAATCAATTATGTGTTTGCATCATTTTTACGTATATATAGTGAATTAATACCCGTAAACTGAAAATTCACAAAAACGTGGAAAAAACGGCAAAATATTGCCTAATTCGATGATATTTTGTTTAAATCACATAGAGGAAAAGGGGATGATAAACGTCAAAATATTGCTAAATTCGATGATTTTTCGTACGAAACAAAATGCAAGAAAACTCGCTTAAAATGCTTTATTATGCGACATTCTGAGATTTGAATGCCAAATCACATATCGTGATACTAAATGAAGTAGTATCGAAATATTGGTAAAAACGAATATATTTACGTAAAGTCACACTACATGGAAAACGTGAAAAAAGTCACTATTTTACCATATATGAGGATTTTAACTTCAAATCATAGAGCGAGGTTTCGTATTATTTAGATCCAAGAAAAGACATAACAATGTTGTTTCCAATACAAATGATGAAAATCAATGTGTTTTCATTAGAATTACCTAAAATGTTCCTGATTTTCCGTTAATATTACCGATGGAAGATGTACACGAAAACCGCTCTATTCCAGCTGAAACGTCGATATATGCAATAAAAACAGAACTTCTCCCCTTTTCAATATCTTACTCAGTATTTTAACGAGAAACAAAAAGATGATTGAAAGTGAAGTAATTAAGGTTAATTTCTAATCAATTATGTGTTTGCATCATTTATATTGAATAATTAATTAATTAATAACAATAAACTGAAAATTCACAAAAACGTGGAAAAACGGCAAAATATTGCCTAATTCGATGATATTTTGTTTAAATCACAGAAAGGAAAAGGGGATGATAAACGTCAAAATATTGCTAAATTCGATGATTTTTCATACGAAACAAAATGCAAGAAAACTTGCTTAAAATGCTATATTAGGCGACATTCTGAGATTTGAAGGCTAAATCACATATCGTGATACTACATGAAATAGTATCGAAATATTGGTAAAAATGAATATATTTACGTAATATCAAACTACATGGAAAACGTGAAAAAAGTCACTATTTTACCAAATATGAGGATTTTATTTTCAAAAACATAGAGCGAGGTTTCGTATTATTTAGATCCAAGAAAAGACATATGACAATGTTGTTTCCAATACAAATGATAAAAATCAATGTGTTTTCATTAGAATTTACTAAAACGTTCCTGATTTTCCGTTTATATTACCGATGGAAGATGTCGGTAAAACCGCTCTATTCCGGCTGAAAACGTCGATATATGCAATAAAAACAGAACTTTCTCCCCTTTTCAATCTCTTACTCAGTATTTTAACGAGAAAACAAATAGTTGATTGAAAATGAAGTTTTTAAGGTTATTATCTAATCAATTATGTGTTTGCATCATTTTTACGTATATATAGTGAATTTTTTTATAGTGAATTTATAGTGAATTTTTTATAGTGAATTTTTAATATAGTGAATTAATACCCATAAACTGAAAATTCACAAAAACGTGGAAAAAACGGCAAAATATTGCCTAATTCGATGATATTTTGTTTAAATCACATTGAGAAAAAGGGGATGATAATCGTCAAAATATTGCTAAATTCGATGATTTTTCGTACGAAACAAAATGCAAGAAAACTTGCTTAAAATGCTATATTATGCGACGTTCTGAGATTTGAAGGCCAAATCACATATCGTGATACTACATGAAATAGTATCGAAATATTGGTAAAAATGAATATATTTACGTAATATCAAACTACATGGAAAACGTGAAAAAAGTCACTATTTTACCATATATGAGGATTTTAACTTCAAATCATAGAGCGAGGTTTCGTATTATTTAGATACAAGAAAAGACATATGACAATGTTGTTTCCAATACAAATGATAAAAATCAATGTGTTTTCATTAGAATTTACTAAAATGTTCCTGATTTTCCGTTTATATTACCGATGGAAGATGTACACGTAAAACCGCTCTATTCCGGCTGAAACGTCGATATGTGCAATAAAAACAGAACTTCTCCCCTTTTCAATCTCTTACTCAGTATTTTAACGAGAAACAAATAGTCGATTGAAAATGAAGTTTTTAAGGTTATTATCTAATCAATTATGTGTTTGCATTATTTTTACGTATATATAGTGAATTAATACCCATAAACTGAAAATTCACAAAAACGTGGAAAAACGGCAAAATATTGCCTAATTCGATGATATTTTGTTTAAATCACTTTGAGAAAAAGGGGATGATAATCGTCAATATATTGCTAAATTCGATGATTTTTCGTACGAAACAAAATGCAAGAAAACTTGCTTAAAATGCTATATTATGCGACATTGTGAGATTTGAAGGCCAAATCACATATCGTGATACTACATGAAATAGTATCGAAATATTGGTAAAAATGAATATATTTACGTATTATCAAACTACATGGAAAACGTGAAAAAAGTCACTAATTTACCATATATGAGGATTTTAACTTCAAATCATAGAGCGAGGTTTCGTATTATTTAGATACAAGAAAAGACATATGACAATGTTGTTTCCAATACAAATGATAAAAATCAATGTGTTTTCATTAGAATTTACTAAAATGTTCCTGATTTTCCGTTTATATTACCGATGGAAGATGTACACGTAAACCGCTCTATTCCGGATGAAACGTCGATATATGCAATAAAAACAGAACTTCTCCCCTTTTTAATCTCTTACTCAGCATTTTAACGAGAAACAAATAGTCGATTGAAAATGAAGTTTTTAAGGTTATTATCTAATCAATTATGTGTTTGCATCATTTTTACGTATATATAGTGAATTAATACCCGTAAACTGAAAATTCACAAAAACGTGGAAAAACGGCAAAATATTGCCTAATTCGATGATATTTTGTTTAAATCACATAGAGGAAAAGGGGATGATAAACGTCAAAATATTGCTAAATTCGATGATTTTTCGTACGAAACAAAATGCAAGAAAACTCGCTTAAAATGCTTTATTATGCGACATTCTGAGATTTGAATGCCAAATCACATATCGTGATACTACATGAAGTAGTATCGATAATTGGTAAAAACGAATATATTTACGTAAAATCACACTACATGGAAAACGTGAAAAAAGTCACTATTTTACCATATATGAGGATTTTAACTTCAAATCATAGAGCGAGGTTTCGTATTATTTAGATCCAAGAAAAGACATGACAATGTTGTTTCCAATACAAATGATGAAAATCAATGTGTTTTCATTAGAATTACCTAAAATGTTCCTGATTTTCCGTTAATATTACCGATGGAAGATGTACACGAAAACCGCTCTATTCCAGCTGAAACGTCGATATATGCAATAAAAACAGAACTTCTCCCCTTTTCAATATCTTACTCAGTATTTTAACGAGAAACAAATAGATGATTGAAAGTGAAGTAATTAAGGTTAATTTCTAATCAATTATGTGTTTGCATCATTTATATTGAATAATTAATTAATTAATAACAATAAACTGAAAATTCACAAAAACGTGGAAAAACGGCAAAATATTGCCTAATTCGATGATATTTTGTTTAAATCACTTTGAGAAAAAGGGGATGATAATCGTCAATATATTGCTAAATTCGATGATTTTTCGTACGAAACAAAATGCAAGAAAACTTGCTTAAAATGCTATATTATGCGACATTCTGAGATTTGAAGGCCAAATCACATATCGTGATACTACATGAAATAGTATCGAAATATTGGTAAAAATGAATATATTTACGTAATATCAAACTACATGGAAAACGTGAAAAATGTCACTAATTTACCATATATGAGGATTTTAACTTCAAATCATAGAGCGAGGTTTCGTATTATTTAGATACAAGAAAAGACATATGACAATGTTGTTTCCAATACAAATGATAAAAATCAATGTGTTTTCATTAGAATTTACTAAAATGTTCCTGATTTTCCGTTTATATTACCGATGGAAGATGTACACGTAAAACCGCTCTATTCCGGATGAAACGTCGATATATGCAATAAAAACAGAACTTCTCCCCTTTTAATCTCTTACTCAGTTTTAACGAGAAACAAATAGTCGATTGAAAATGAAGTTTTTAGGTTATTATCTAATCAATTATGTGTTTGCATCATTTTTACGTATATATAGTGAATTAATACCCGTAAACTGAAAATTCACAAAAACGTGGAAAAACGGCAAAATATTGCCTAATTCGATGATATTTTGTTTAAATCACATAGAGGAAAAGGGGATGATAAACGTCAAAATATTGCTAAATTCGATGATTTTTCGTACGAAACAAAATGCAAGAAAACTCGCTTAAAATGCTTTATTATGCGACATTCTGAGATTTGAATGTCAAATCACATATCGTGATACTAATGAAGTAGTATCGAAATATTGGTAAAAACGAATATATTTACGTAAAGTCACACTACATGGAAAACGTGAAAAAAGTCACTATTTTACCATATATGAGGATTTTAACTTCAAATCATAGAGCGAGGTTTCGTATTATTTAGATCCAAGAAAAGACATGACAATGTTGTTTCCAATACAAATGATGAAAATATATGTGTTTTCATTAGAATTACCTAAAATGTTCCTGATTTTCCGTTAATATTACCGATGGAAGATGTACACGAAAACCGCTCTATTCCAGCTGAAACGTCGATATATGCAATAAAAACAGAACTTCTCCCCTTTTCAATATCTTACTCAGTATTTTAACGAGAAACAAAAGATGATTGAAAGTGAAGTAATTAAGGTTAATTTCTAATCAATTATGTGTTTGCATCATTTATATTGAATAATTAATTAATTAATAACAATAAACTGAAAATTCACAAAAACGTGGAAAAACGGCAAAATATTGCCTAATTCGATGATATTTTGTTTAAATCACAGAAAGGAAAAGGGGATGATAAACGTCAAAATATTGCTAAATTCGATGATTTTTCATACGAAACAAAATGCAAGAAAACTTGCTTAAAATGCTATATTAGGCGACATTCTGAGATTTGAAGGCTAAATCACATATCGTGATACTACATGAAATAGTATCGAAATATTGGTAAAAATGAATATATTTACGTAATATCAAACTACATGGAAAACGTGAAAAAAGTCACTATTTTACCAATATGAGGATTTTATTTTCAAAACATAGAGCGAGGTTTCGTATTATTTAGATCCAAGAAAAGACATATGACAATGTTGTTTCCAATACAAATGATAAAAATCAATGTGTTTTCATTAGAATTTACTAAAACGTTCCTGATTTTCCGTTTATATTACCGATGGAAGATGTCGGTAAAACCGCTCTATTCCGGCTGAAACGTCGATATATGCAATAAAAACAGAACTTCTCCCCTTTTCAATCTCTTACCCAGTATTTTAACGAGAAACAAATAGTCGATTGAAAATGAAGTTTTTAAGGTTATTATCTAATCAATTATGTGTTTGCATCATTTTTACGTATATATAGTGAATTAATACCCATAAACTGAAAATTCACAAAAACGTGGAAAAACGGCAAAATATTGCCTTATTCGATGATATTTTGTTTAAATCACATAGAGGAAAAGGGGTGATAAACGTCAAAATATTGCTAAATTCGATGATTTTTCGTACGAAACAAAATGCAAGAAAACTAGCTTAAAATGCTTTATTATGCGACATTCTGAGATTTGAAGGCCAAATCACATATCGTGATACTACATGAAGCAGTATCGAAATATTGGTAAAAACGAATATATTTACGTAAAATCACACTACATGGAAAACGTGAAAAAAGTCACTATTTTACCATATATGAGGATTTTAACTTCAAATCATAGAGCGAGGTTTCGTATCATTTAGATCCAAGAAAAGACATATGACAATGTTGTTTCCAATACAAATGATGAAAATCAATGTGTTTTCATTAGAATTAACTAAAATGTTCCTGATTTTCCGTTTATATTACCGATGGAAGATGTACACGAAAACCGCTCTATTCCAGCTGAAACGTCGATATATGCAATAAAAACAGAACTTCTCCCCTTTTCAATATCTTACTCAGTATTTTAACGAGAAACAAATAGATGATTGAAAGTGAAGTAATTAAGGTTAATTTCTAATCAATTATGTGTTTGCATCATTTATATTGAATAATTATTTAATTAATAACAATAAACTGAAAATTCACAAAAACGTGGAAAAACGGCAAAATATTGCCTAATTCGATGATATTTTGTTTAAATCACATGAGAAAAAGAGGATGATAATCGTCAATATATTGCTAAATTCGATGATTTTTCGTACGAAACAAAATGCAAGAAAACTTGCTTAAAATGCTATATTATGCGACATTCTGAGATTTGAAGGCCAAATCACATATCGTGATACTACATGAAATAGTATCGAAATATTGGTAAAAATGAATATATTTACGTAATATCAAACTACATGGAAAACGTGAAAAAAGTCACTATTTTACCATATATGAGGATTTTAACTTCAAATCATTGAGCGAGGTTTCGTATTATTTAGATACAAGAAAAGACATATGACAACGTTGTTTCCAATACAAATGATAAAAATCAATGTGTTTTCATTAGAATTTACTAAAATGTTCCTGATTTTCCGTTTATATTACCGATGGAAGATGTACACGTAAAACCGCTCTATTCCGGCTGAAACGTCGATATATGCAATAAAAACAGAACTTCTTCCCTTTTTAATCTCTTACTCAGTATTTTAACGAGAAACAAATAGTCGATTGAAAATGAAGTTTTTAAGGTTATTATCTAATCAATTATGTGTTTGCATCATTTTTACGTATATATAGTGAATTAATACCCGTAAACTGAAAATTCACAAAAACGTGGAAAAACGGCAAAATATTGCCTAATTCGATGATATTTTGTTTAAATCACATAGAGGAAAAGGGGATGATAAACGTCAAATTTGCTAAATTCGATGATTTTTCGTACGAAACAAAACGCAAGAAAACTTGCTTAAAATGCTATATTATGCGACATTCTGAGATTTGAATGCCAAATCACATATCGTGATACTAAATGAAGTAGTATCGAAATATTGGTAAAAAGAATATATTTACGTAAAGTCACACTACATGGAAAACGTGAAAAAAGTCACTATTTTACCATATATGAGGATTTTAACTTCAAATCATAGAGCGAGGTTTCGTATTATTTAGATTCAAGAAAAGACATATGACAATGTTGTTTCCAATACAAATGATAAAAATCAATGTGTTTTCATTAGAATTTACTAAAATGTTCCTGATTTTCCGTTATATTACCGATGGAAGATGTCGGTAAAACCGCTCTATTCCGGCTGAAACGTCGATATATGCAATAAAAACAGAACTTCTCCCCTTTTCAATCTCTTACTCAGTATTTTAACGAGAAACAAATAGTTGATTGAAAATGAAGTTTTTAAGGTTATTATCTAATCAATTATGTGTTTGCATGATTTTTACGTATATATAGTGAATTAATACCTATAAACTGAAAATTCACAAAAACGTGGAAAAACGGCAAAATATTGCCTAATTCGATGATATTTTGTTTAAATCACATTGAGAAAAAGGGGATGATAATCGTCAATATATTGCTAAATTCGATGATTTTTCGTACGAAACAAAATGCAAGAAAACTTGCTTAAAATGCTATATTATGCGACATTCTGAGATTTGAAGGCCAAATCACATATCGTGATACTACATGAAATAGTATCGAAATATTGGTAAAAATGAATATATTTACGTTATATCAAACTACATGGAAAACGTGAAAAAAGTCACTATATAACCAATTATGAGGATTTTAACTTCAAATCATAGAGCGAGGTTTCGTATTATTTAGATCCAAGAAAAGACATATGACAATGTTGTTTCCAATACAAATGATAAAAATCAATGTGTTTTCATTAGAATTTACTAAAATGTTCCTGATTTTCCGTTTATATTACCGATGGAAGATGTCGGTAAAACCGCTCTATTCCGGCTGAAACGTCGATATATGCAATAAAAACAGAACTTCTCCCCTTTTCAATCTCTTACTCAGTATTTTAACGAGAAACAAATAGTTGATTGAAAATGAAGTTTTTAAGGTTATTATCTAATCAATTATGTGTTTGCATCATTTTTACGTATATATCGTGAATTAATACCCATAAACTGAAAATTCACAAAAACGTGGAAAAACGGCAAAATATTGCCTAATTCGATGATATTTTGTTTAAATCACATTGAGAAAAAGGGGATGATAATCGTCAATATATTGCTAAATTCGATGATTTTTCGTACGAAACAAAATGCAAGAAAACTTGCTTAAAATGCTATATTATGCGACGTTCTGAGATTTGAAGGCCAAATCACATATCGTGATACTACATGAAATAGTATCGAAATATTGGTAAAAATGAATATATTTACGTAATATCAAACTACATGAAAACGTGAAAAAAGTCACTATTTTACCATATATGAGGATTTTAACTTCAAATCATAGAGCGAGGTTTCGTATTATTTAGATACAAGAAAAGACATATGACAATGTTGTTTCCAATACAAATGATAAAAATCAATGTGTTTTCATTAGAATTTACTAAAATGTTCCTGATTTTCCGTTTATATTACCGATGGAAGATGTACACGTAAAACCGCTCTATTCCGGCTGAAACGTCGATATGTGCAATAAAAACAGAACTTCTCCCCTTTTCAATCTCTTACTCAGTATTTTAACGAGAAACAAATAGTCGATTGAAAATGAAGTTTTTAAGGTTATTATCTAATCAATTATGTGTTTGCATCATTTTTACGTATATATAGTGAATTAATACCCGTAAACTGAAAATTCACAAAAACGTGGAAAAACGGCAAAATATTGCCTAATTCGATGATATTTTGTTTAAATCACATAAGGAAAAGGGGATGATAATCGTCAATATTGCTAAATTCGATGATTTTTCGTACGAAACAAAATGCAAGAAAACTTGCTTAAAATGCTATATTATGCGACATTCTGAGATTTGAAGGCCAAATCACATATCGTGATACTACATGAAATAGTATCGAAATATTGGTAAAAATGAATATATTTACGTAATATCAAACTACATGGAAAACGTGAAAAAAGTCACTATATACCAATTATGAGGATTTTAACTTCAAATCATAGAGCGAGGTTTCGTATTATTTAGATCCAAGAAAAGACATATGACAATGTTGTTTCCAATACAAATGATAAAAATCAATGTGTTTTCATTAGAATTTACTAAAATGTTCCTGATTTTCCGTTTATATTACCGATGGAAGATGTCGGTAAAACCGCTCTATTCCGGCTGAAACGTCGATATATGCAATAAAAACAGAACTTCTCCCCTTTTCAATCTCTTACTCAGTATTTTAACGAGAAACAAATAGTTGATTGAAAATGAAGTTTTTAAGGTTATTATCTAATCAATTATGTGTTTGCATCATTTTTACGTATATATAGTGAATTAATACCCATAAACTGAAAATTCACAAAAACGTGGAAAAACGGCAAAATATTGCCTAATTCGATGATATTTTGTTTAAATCACATTGAGAAAAAGGGGATGATAATCGTCAATATATTGCTAAATTCGATGATTTTTCGTACGAAACAAAATGCAAGAAAACTTGCTTAAAATGCTATATTATGCGACGTTCTGAGATTTGAAGGCCAAATCACATATCGTGATACTACATGAAATAGTATCGAAATATTGGTAAAAATGAATATATTTACGTAATATCAAACTACATGGAAAACGTGAAAAAAGTCACTATTTTACCATATATGAGGATTTTAACTTCAAATCATAGAGCGAGGTTTCGTATTATTTAGATACAAGAAAAGACATATGACAATGTTGTTTCCAATACAAATGATAAAAATCAATGTGTTTTCATTAGAATTTACTAAAATGTTCCTGATTTTCCGTTTATATTACCGATGGAAGATGTACACGTAAAACCGCTCTATTCCGGCTGAAACGTCGATATGTGCAATAAAACAGAACTTCTCCCCTTTTCAATCTCTTACTCAGTATTTTAACGAGAAACAAATAGTCGATTGAAAATGAAGTTTTTAAGGTTATTATCTAATCAATTATGTGTTTGCATCATTTTTACGTATATATAGTGAATTAATACCCGTAAACTGAAAATTCACAAAAACGTGGAAAAACGGCAAAATATTGCCTAATTCGATGATATTTTGTTTAAATCACATAAAGGAAAAGGGGATGATAAACGTCAAATATTGCTAAATTCGATGATTTTTCGTACGAAACAAAATGCAAGAAAACTCGCTTAAAATGCTTTATTATGCGACATTCTGAGATTTGAAGGCCAAATCACATATCGTGATACTACATGAAGTAGTATCGAAATATTGGTAAAAACGAATATATTTACGTAAATCACACTACATGGAAAACGTGAAAAAAGTCACTATTTTACCATATATGAGGATTTTAACTTCAAATCATAGAGCGAGGTTTCGTATTATTTAGATCCAAGAAAAGACATGACAATGTTGTTTCCAATACAAATGATGAAAATATATGTTTTCATTAGAATTACCTAAAATGTTCCTGATTTTCCGTTAATATTACCGATGGAAGATGTACACGAAAACCGCTCTATTCCAGCTGAAACGTCGATATATGCAATAAAAACAGAACTTCTCCCCTTTTCAATATCTTACTCAGTATTTTAACGAGAAACAAAAGTGATTGAAAGTGAAGTAATTAAGGTTAATTTCTAATCAATTATGTGTTTGCATCATTTTGATAATTAATTAATTAATACATAAACTGAAAATTCACAAAAACGTGGAAAAACGGCAAAATATTGCCTAATTCGATGATATTTTGTTTAAATCACAGAAGGAAAAGGGGATGATAAACGTCAAATATTGCTAAATTCGATGATTTTTCGTACGAAACAAAATGCAAGAAAACTTGCTTAAAATGCTATATTATGCGACATTCTGAGATTTGAAGGCCAAATCACATATCGTGATACTACATGAAATAGTATCGAAATATTGGTAAAAATGAATATATTTACGTATATCAAACTACATGGAAAACGTGAAAAAAGTCACTATTTTACCAATATGAGGATTTTATTCAAATCATAGAGCGAGGTTTCGTATTATTTAGATCCAAGAAAAGACATATGACAATGTTGTTTCCAATACAAATGATAAAAATCAATGTGTTTTCATTAGAATTTACTAAAATGTTCCTGATTTTCCGTTTATATTACCGATGGAAGATGTCGGTAAAACCGCTCTATTCCGGCTGAAACGTCGATATATGCAATAAAAACAGAACTTCTCCCCTTTTCAATCTCTTACCAGTATTTTAACGAGAAACAAATAGTCGATTGAAAATGAAGTTTTTAAGGTTATTATCTAATCAATTATGTGTTTGCATCATTTTTACGTATATATAGTGAATTAATACCCATAAACTGAAAATTCACAAAAACGTGGAAAAACGGCAAAATATTGCCTAATTCGATGATATTTTGTTTAAATCACATAGAGGAAAAGGATGATAAACGTCAAAATATTGCTAAATTCGATGATTTTTCGTACGAAACAAAATGCAAGAAAACTTGCTTAAAATGCTTTATTATGCGACATTCTGAGATTTGAAGGCCAAATCACATATCGTGATACTACATGAAGTATCGAAATATTGGTAAAAACGAATATATTTACGTAAATCACACTACATGGAAAACGTGAAAAAAGTCACTATTTTACCATATATGAGGATTTTAACTTCAAATCATAGAGCGAGGTTTCGTATTATTTAGATCCAAGAAAAGACATATGACAATGTTGTTTCCAATACAAATGAAAATCAATGTGTTTTCATTAGAATTACTAAAATGTTCCTGATTTTCCGTTTATATTACCGATGGAAGATGTACACGAAAACCGCTCTATTCCGCTGAAACGTCGATATATGCAATAAAAACAGAACTTCTCCCCTTTCAATATCTTACTCAGTATTTTAACGAGAAACAAATAGATGATTGAAAGTGAAGTAATTAAGGTTAATTTCTAATCAATTATGTGTTTGCATCATTTATATTGAATAATTATTTAATTAATACAATAAACTGAAAATTCACAAAAACGTGGAAAAACGGCAAAATATTGCCTAATTCGATGATATTTTGTTTAAATCACATTGAGAAAAGAGGATGATAATCGTCAATATATTGCTAAATTCGATGATTTTTCGTACGAAACAAAATGCAAGAAAACTTGCTTAAAATGCTATATTATGCGACATTCTGAGATTTGAAGGCCAAATCACATATCGTGATACTACATGAAATAGTATCGAAATATTGGTAAAAATGAATATATTTACGTAAATCAAACTACATGGAAAACGTGAAAAAAGTCACTATTTTACCATATATGAGGATTTTAACTTCAAATCATAGAGCGAGGTTTCGTATTATTTAGATACAAGAAAAGACATATGACAATGTTGTTTCCAATACAAATGATAAAAATCAATGTGTTTTCATTAGAATTTACTAAAATGTTCCTGATTTTCCGTTTATATTACCGATGGAAGATGTACACGTAAAACCGCTCTATTCCGGCTGAAACGTCGATATATGCAATAAAACAGAACTTCTCCCTTTTCAATCTCTTACTCAGTATTTTAACGAGAAACAAATAGTCGATTGAAAATGAAGTTTTTAAGGTTATTATCTAATCAATTATGTGTTTGCATCATTTTTACGTATATATAGTGAATTAATACCCGTAAACTGAAAATTCACAAAAACGTGGAAAAACGGCAAAATATTGCCTAATTCGATGATATTTTGTTTAAATCACATAGAGGAAAAGGGGATGATAAACGTCAAATTATTGCTAAATTCGATGATTTTTCGTACGAAACAAAATGCAAGAAAACTTGCTTAAAATGCTATATTATGCGACATTCTGAGATTTGAATGCCAAATCACATATCGTGATACTAAATGAAGTAGTATCGAAATATTGGTAAAAACGAATATATTTACGTAAAGTCACACTACATGGAAAACGTGAAAAAAGTCACTATTTTACCATATATGAGGATTTTAACTTCAAATCATAGAGCGAGGTTTCGTATTATTTAGATTCAAGAAAAGACATATGACAATGTTGTTTCCAATACAAATGATAAAAATCAATGTGTTTTCATTAGAATTTACTAAAATGTTCCTGATTTTCCGTTTATATTACCGATGGAAGATGTCGTAAAACCGCTCTATTCCGGCTGAAACGTCGATATATGCAATAAAAACAGAACTTCTCCCCTTTTCAATCTCTTACTCAGTATTTTAACGAGAAACAAATAGTCGATTGAAAATGAAGTTTTTAAGGTTATTATCTAATCAATTATGTGTTTGCATCATTTTTACGTATATATAGTGAATTAATACCTATAAACTGAAAATTCACAAAAACGTGGAAAAACGGCAAATATTGCCTAATTCGATGATATTTTGTTTAAATCACATTGGAAAAGGGGATGATAATCGTCAATATATTGCTAAATTCGATGATTTTTCGTACGAAACAAAATGCAAGAAAACTTGCTTAAAATGCTATATTATGCGACATTCTGAGATTTGAAGGCCAAATCACATATCGTGATACTACATGAAATAGTATCGAAATATTGGTAAAAATGAATATATTTACGTAATATCAAACTACATGGAAAACGTGAAAAAAGTCACTATATACCAATTATGAGGATTTTAACTTCAAATCATAGAGCGAGGTTTCGTATTATTTAGATCCAAGAAAAGACATATGACAATGTTGTTTCCAATACAAATGATAAAAATCAATGTGTTTTCATTAGAATTTACTAAATGTTCCTGATTTTCCGTTTATATTACCGATGGAAGATGTCGGTAAAACCGCTCTATTCCGGCTGAAACGTCGATATATGCAATAAAAACAGAACTTCTCCCCTTTTCAATCTCTTACTCAGTATTTTAACGAGAAACAAATAGTTGATTGAAAATGAAGTTTTTAAGGTTATTATCTAATCAATTATGTGTTTGCATCATTTTTACGTATATATAGTGAATTAATACCCATAAACTGAAAATTCACAAAAACGTGGAAAAACGGCAAAATATTGCCTAATTCGATGATATTTTGTTTAAATCACATTGAGAAAAAGGGGATGATAATCGTCAATATATTGCTAAATTCGATGATTTTTCGTACGAAACAAAATGCAAGAAAACTTGCTTAAAATGCTATATTATGCGACGTTCTGAGATTTGAAGGCCAAATCACATATCGTGATACTACATGAAATAGTATCGAAATATTGGTAAAAATGAATATATTTACGTAATATCAAACTACATGGAAAACGTGAAAAAAGTCACTATTTTACCATATATGAGGATTTTAACTTCAAATCATAGAGCGAGGTTTCGTATTATTTAGATACAAGAAAAGACATATGACAATGTTGTTTCCAATACAAATGATAAAAATCAATGTGTTTTCATTAGAATTTACTAAAATGTTCCTGATTTTCCGTTTATATTACCGATGGAAGATGTACACGTAAAACCGCTCTATTCCGGCTGAAACGTCGATATGTGCAATAAAAACAGAACTTCTCCCCTTTTCAATCTCTTACTCAGTATTTTAACGAGAAACAAATAGTCGATTGAAAATGAAGTTTTTAAGGTTATTATCTAATCAATTATGTGTTTGCATCATTTTTACGTATATATAGTGAATTAATACCCGTAAACTGAAAATTCACAAAAACGTGGAAAAACGGCAAAATATTGCCTAATTCGATGATATTTTGTTTAAATCACATAAAGGAAAAGGGGATGATAAACGTCAAAATATTGCTAAATTCGATGATTTTTCGTACGAAACAAAATGCAAGAAAACTCGCTTAAAATGCTTTATTATGCGACATTCTGAGATTTGAAGGCCAAATCACATATCGTGATACTACATGAAGTAGTATCGAAATATTGGTAAAAACGAATATATTTACGTAAAATCACACTACATGGAAAACGTGAAAAAAGTCACTATTTTACCATATATGAGGATTTTAACTTCAAATCATAGAGCGAGGTTTCGTATTATTTAGATCCAAGAAAAGACATGACAATGTTGTTTCCAATACAAATGATGAAAATATATGTGTTTTCATTAGAATTACCTAAAATGTTCCTGATTTTCCGTTATATTACCGATGGAAGATGTACACGAAAACCGCTCTATTCCAGCTGAAACGTCGATATATGCAATAAAAACAGAACTTCTCCCCTTTTCAATATCTTACTCAGTATTTTAACGAGAAAAA